>NC_142521.1:36158464-36220964 GCF_964205215.1 Stylophora pistillata | reverse complement strand
TTTAAGCATTAGCGAAAATCAGACCTGAAAATATCAGGCCTGTACGGGATTCGAACCACGGACCTCTGCGATACTAGTGCAGCGCTCTACCAATTGAGCTAACAAGCCAACTGGGAGCAGGCCGTCAAGTTGATTCGTAATAAACCCGTGAAAGTGATAAATCAGATATAGTGATTTTTTCAGGTCTGATTTTCAGGTCTGATTTTCGCTATTGCTTAAATAGCGCTATCTACTGCGAGGATCGTGCATGATACGTATCTAATACCGCAGTTCAAAATATATGAACTTCATATATTTCACTACATCACATATGATAGATGTTGTTCTCTAATTTTTCTTCAAAAATGAGCTTATATGACATAAGAGACTGATGGGCCCTAATTTCTTACGATTCACAAAACATGAGCAGAGTTGCCGAAGAAGAAAAGAATCCAATTAATAAATGATAATAAAGAAACCACTTAAGGGCAAGTAAATTCTAGAAAAGTGCCGAGATTGACTAGTGTCGCGTGTCGCGGGTCACGTCTTTTAAAATGATTTGATTTGCTTTTTGTTTGTTTGTTAGCGGGGCGCTCAGGCATGACGCACACCAATGCTTCAATAATACTGGCTGCATATTATCACATCTTCTCAAGAACTTTTAGATGAAAAAGATGTTAATGGAAACTACGTCTCAAATTGCATCTTCCCTCGACTCGCTTGATTAATTTATGCGCTGAGAAATACGGTGCGGGCGCTTTATTTTGTTAGGACGTGGCAATTTTGCTCTAATTTTGGATATCAGAATCGAATGGGAACAACAAGCCAAAGCGCTTGTCGGGGTGACCCATATCAAACAGCTTTTTCTCGATTTCTTTTTCCCTTTTTCCCCGAAGTTTTACTAGTTTACAGTTCCTCACATGCCCACCCCCCTCCCAAAAAAAGATAAAATTTCCCAACGAATTTCGTGCACGCCTGTCTTCTTTTCCAATTACTTCACGCTCTCATCTCTTTTTGCCCTATTACCCTCCTGAAATATGTTGTTGGTTTTTCTATGTTAGTGAGGGTTTACCGATATACTTTGGTTCAACACACTTAAAAGGTTTAGGGGTGTGAAGTTCATCTTTTCATACAAAACTAACGGATGCATGCATGCTAAATTTTTCGTTCCACCTAAACGGTTACAACGTTGCAAAATACATGATGAAATGGCCGCATTTGGATTTTACACAAGGACACAAATGCTCTTTCTTTGGTTCTTTCTACTTTCTTGGGTTGACACTTCCTGTTAACAAAAGCGAATAAAGGCTGGTACATACTGTAGGAAACAATTCCATCAAATCCAAAGCAATTTGCATTCTCGTCAAATATCCAAAAACAAATAAAAGAATTCAAACATGCCAAAAATTAAAATTGTGTCAAGAAGTTTAATCAGAGAAAAATTCTCGCAACACATCTTTTTTTTTTTCTCTTTCGAGTAAAGCGTAGCTACGTAAGATTTCTCTTTCAAGATTTCGTCAAAAAAACAAAGGCCAATCGAATGAACTCCCAAAGTTTTTAATTGTGTAGTCAAGAAATCAAGAAATATCAAGGAGCCTCGCCCATGGGGGAAAATATATCTACTACACTGGAAACTACTGACAGTGAATAACTACTTTCGAAATTTTAACGTATCAAGAAATGGTCTATTGTTCCGGCTCAATTTCACACATTAAGTAGTAAACAATAGTCCTTTTGTTCTTTGTAGCGCATGGGGACTTTGGCCGAAGCGACGCGAAAAAGTTCGTGACTAATCGGAAAAACATTTTCGTCATCACAATTAAGCTATTTTGGAAGAGTAGGTGGCGCATATTTGCACACGACAGGTAAATTGTCACCGGAGTACCCCAAGGGAAAATCAAACGCTGATTTAGCCGCTTCGGAGAAGTGGGTAGCGTAAATTTGTCTCGTCGAGTCAACTCTTAATGGTCTACCCTAGGAAAAAATTGACTGCTAATGTGGCAATGCACACATCGAGAATTCAAAATACGTTGTGTCTCATTCAGACCACCTCTCTTCGTATAAATCTTTCTAAAGTCGTCATGGGCCTAAACTAAAGTCTAGTCTTTCCGAGCGTTTAAATTTCCCGCTCGTATGCTAATCGGAAACTTTGACAAATCCCTCGTGTGTTCTGAAGCTGTTGCGCCATTGTTCAAAAATAGCCATATTGGGTCATTTTTCGCTTGTCTAACAAAGCCTATTGCTATCAAATTTGAGCTACTCTTCTTGATACGAACGGTAAACTTGTTTCTGTCTTAATTCAATCCACTTCATTTTTTTGTTACAAATTATCTTCAAAGAAGCAACACATGAGCCATAAAAGTACTAAACATGGGCTGGTTACAGTTTCCATCCACAATAATGGCTCCTGATGGCACAAAATAGAAAAAGAAATTTTCAAAACAGTGACTGTTCCTTATGAAATGATTCTTTCCCATGCAGACTTGTCTGACAAACTGCCTCTTAAACAACTTACTGGAAACTGTGCTGAAGGGCACCTAAATAAAAATTAGATACAATTGAATAAAACAAGAAGAAGACACATGGTAATCGGTGTACAATCTCGCGTCTCTTTCATTTACTGCTGTACACAACTCTTCATCTTCTGTCTTTGTCATCTGAACAACTTTCAGGGAAAGGTACTCCAGCTTAGGACCACTGCTGAGATTTTGGACCAGATCCCTGACCCCACGGCCAAGCAGATTGGACCCTAGAGCAAAATACCCAAGCTCTGGTACATCCTGTAGTGCACGGGCCAGTGCTGATGCTTTATCTTCACCCATATTTGTATTCGACAGCCACAGCTCAATCAGATTGGGTACATAGTTCAGGTTCTTGGCCAGTTCAATAGTCCCGTGACCCAGTGCATTGTGTCCTAGCTAAAGTCAGTGTTTGTAACTTGTTTGAGTACTTGAATAAGGCAGCCAGTGCCGCAAATTCCTTTTCCCCCATTTGTACATTCCACAAATTCAAGAAATTCAACTGTGGCACGTGATGAAGATTCTCAGCCAAATGAGTCACACCACTGTGTAATGAGTTGTCTGACAAGTTGAGCTTACGCAAATTTGGAGAATGGTACAGTGACTCAGCAATAAAAGCAGCACATTTTGTTATTATATTGATTTCATTAACTTCTAAACTGTGGAGATTGTCAGTAAAATTAATTCCCTTAATCGCGTTCTCAATCCATTGACCTTCAAAGGCAGCTTTCCTCCTCTCTCTTACTCTAATTTTTCGACGAGCTGTTTATAAAGGCAACACGTTCTTCAACAGAACAACATCCTCAACTATGTAAACACAAATGTCAACCCCTCTCACCAGTGACAAACAATGGTTCTCAGTCAAAGGCAGTGCAATGTTGTTGTTTTCATTCTTTACCAAATTATCCACAGGTGGCTGAGAAGAGCAAACCGGCGCTGATATCAGTTCAGGAAGCAGTTCAGGAGGCAATTTAGAATGAAAAACCTCATCTGTTATGTCAATTAGACAGAGAAAGTTTCTCCCCTCGCAATTTTTGAGGAAAAAGTTTGCATGGAGTAAATCGGCGTACTTTTCTACATATTTACTTTCCCCAGAGGAAGTTGAAATGATCACGTTCAAAAAAATTATGGTGAGAAAGTTATCATTAGCAGCTAAATAATTTTTAAAAAAATAAATAGTTTGGAAAACTTCTGATGGATTTTAAGTTTTCTGGGACAGAAGCAGAGGAGTGTCCCTTCCCAAGTATTACAACATGGTGAACACATGAAAGAAATGCAGAATGCACTGCTGTTCTGTCTGAGGCTGGACACCAAAACAATTAAACAATCGACACAGCATAGAATAAACGCGTGTTGTTCATCAGACAAACCGATGCGAGATGGCGTCTTGGTGAACTTGTAATTTGTGAGACCTTCTTTCTCTCCGAGATACTGTAGATGATGAAAAACAATCCCGGCAGCTTCTGATGACAACTCAGACCGAATTTTAGAACTTCAGCCATCTTCCTTTAATTTTTCAAACGTATCCATTCCTGACAGGCAGGTTACAGTTCCATTCTTCTTAACCGTTAGTTCTTGAACGATAAACCGGGCGGCGAGAAACTCTTGGAGGGACTTATAAAGAATATAAACGATCTTCTCACGGTTCAAAACGGAAAGTTTGGAAACTTTGAAATCACTATTCTCTAACTTTGCTGAAGTTGAAATTAAGGCGATCTTCCAAAAGCGCGTTATATGCATTTTTCCCTATTTTGGAAAGTTCCTCTTGATATTCATCTATGCTTTTATCTGCTGTGACATTTTTTGACTTTTTTGCAGCCATGTGATCCAAGAGAGTTTGAATAAAACCCACGTAAATGTACGCACGAGATGTTGGTAATTGATACTTTTTCTCTTTCCAGAGAAGACACAACATTAACAACAAAAGCGGTATTTTTGTCATCTCTTCGAGGTCCTGCTCCCAGAGGTAGTTAAGTAACCCATTAACGTCCTCCTCGTTAGATAGAGTCTTTCTTGCAAACTGTTCCCTTTGCTCCCTGCTATCGAGCCTGTTGATTTCAAACTGAGCATGACTTGACACTCTAAGCTCATCTTCTTTCACTGGTCGCGTTGTGATCATTACACAACAGTCTCTCAGTTGACTGCCTCTCCAAATCTGGTGAACTGGGGATGATTTTCCACCGCTGTACTCGTCATATCCATCCAAAACGAGCAGCACTTTCTCCTGGTTCTGACGGACAGATTCATACAAGTTAGACAAGTTATTGACTGACATCGACTGACATCGGATCATCAGCAGACAACAGTTCAGCGGTTTTCAACATGGTACAGAGGTCCGGAATATCACAAACGTCTCGCAACTTGGCTCATCCTCGGTGTAAAAACCTGTGAAGCTCACGAGTGACGTAAAACAAAGACAACAAAACACTATAAACAATAGCGTACAGCAAAGATATACCTCGTGAAACAAAGAAAACCTCGTCAGGTTTTTACAACGAGGATAACCCCGCAATTTGATTAACAGTACAAGAACAAACTTTCCGAGGATCTCCTTTTTGCCATCTGCCCAATCAACGGCCAGTTTTTGAGTGAAAGTAGACTTTCCTAGGCCAGGTCTTCCATACACTAGAATTCGTCTTCGGATGGGATGATGTTCGTCACTTCCAAATACTTCACTGTAATCTTCCAGCGTTTCTTTCGTAATTCCATCAGGTTTTCTGTGGTCTTGCAGAAGTGTTATCTGTATGCAAATGTCATTAATGTGTACCGTGTTTTCTGGGTCCCATAGTGTTATTTTTACCTGACACATGGTGTTGTAACACTCTCTCAGCTGATTCTGACACCATTTCAAAAATTCCCCCGCAAAAACTGTTGGCAAAGAAAAAAAAACTAAACAAAATAAAATGTGCCCATGTTTTTCTTCTTTCTTTGACAACAACAACACCAAAAGCCTCTTCCAAGAACTGTGAATTCTCACTGATTAACCAATGCAAGGTAGTTTTTTGCAAAAAGTTTTTTATTTTTTTAGCAAAATTGTGTCCATACAACAAGAAATTACCTTCAATCTTAATGCATTTGGCCGCTGAACGTTCCTATTGAAAGGATCCTATAAAATAATTTTTTTAACTCATTACATGTGATTAAAAGAGAGTAATATATTGCCAGTGAGTTTGATTCAACAATCTCTGATAGCCCATGAAGTGTGACTACCTCGTTCATGACCCAAAAAATTAAACTTAGGTCAAAATAAAATAAAGCAAAAATCAAACCAAAATTAAAGAACAAAACAAACCAAAAAGTAGAAAATTAATTAATATTAAGCAAACTATATTGCAACTTTATGGCAGCTTTAACTAAAAGGGAACTCTGAGCCGCTTTCAAAGATTCAAGCAATATAAATAATTATAACCTTATCATTAACTCTAAGTAGCTTTCTCCTAAAAGTGAAAATAAAATTGTATTGTAACATTGTTTGAAAGACACAGCCAAAGTTGTTACATACATAAACAAAGACAAAAACACGCACCCGCCGTAGTGAGGCCATTCTCCAAACACAAGGGAGTTACTCAACATGTTGGATACCACAGAAGCCGCCATAACACAGGCAAAAGTCTTCCATGAATTGTATGTAGATCCACGGCCAGGAGCAAAATCACAGACTCCTCTGACAACGAGCCACTCCATTTTTATGTCATGGGCTGCTGCAAACAGACCTGAGGTATGAAGAAAATGAGATTAGAGACTGAATAAATGCAATGAGTAAGTAATTATCATGTAACGAGGTCCTACTCAGGAGGGAAGTGAGATATAAAAGCTGCTCTGTGTTTCACTAAAACAGCCCGACTGTCTTTCCTGTGTCATCAATGGGAGATTATTAAGGATATAGAGTTTTACTCTTTGGTAGAAATACAAAAGTGGTAGCAGTTTTCCGGGAGGATATAATCAAAGGGTTGCATGCCTTTTCGGTACAACGTGGTAAATAAAAGGGAAGAGTTTGGATCTTCTTTGCAGAAACAAATTATTAAGTGCATGTACTTCCCCTTCCCTCAGAGCCAGTGGCTAAATAGTCCACCAGTCACAGGAGTCTCCCGCAGTTCAGTGGTAAAAGCATAAAAAAGAACATTAACTTGGCAGCACGAAAGCCAAATGGTTGCCCTTGAAGTTCATCAAAACAAATCCCACAAAAGTTGGGTTGTCGAGCAACCAACCCAGCGAAAATCTCAAATTGACCGCCATTTCAACGCCGTTAGAATGCGCGTCCATCTCAACCTGTGCAGTCAAAAGTTCGTTACGACGCGGTCAGCCTGGACACTAGCAAAATTAGGCCCAATGGGTAGCCCCACGATATGAATGATTCAGTCAAAAATAAATACCAACCCACACGTGGAGTGGATATTTTGCTAAACGACATTTTTCAACTATTTTATTTTTTACACAAGAAATTCACTCTGAGTGACTGAGACATTTGATGATTTTTGCACAAAGGGGGAACCAGGGTAAAAGCCATTATATTCTTCATCGTGATTCCCTTATGGCTGTTTGACCTAAACTTTTTCCTGTTTGGTAAAGAGATGAAAATGCTACGGGAAAAACAGGAGGAGGAAACAAAGAGACTCCGTGAACAGATAGAAGCTGGAGCTGCGATCCAACGAAAACAGATGGAGAACATGGTAAAGGCGAGAATGGCTTAAGTTGAAAAACAAAGACAAATTTTCATGCGAGAGCACCAAACCCTCAACCAACGACTTGCACAAATGCAGAAATCAAAGAAGATCGTGGAGAGCTTGAGACAACAGCTGCTACTCAATCAGAGCCGACAACAGCAAATTGAAAAGCCGGGATTCTTTACAGAGCGCTGCAAATGACACCAGTCTCGGGCGGGTTCTCTAGCACCCTATCAAAGTGTGGTGTCATGTAAGGCCTCTAAAGTTGTTCCTTATCAACAACATTGGTTCGATTTTTAGTGGTTGCATAATATCCGTGTCTAGATTAATGTAATTTGCAAAGAATTAACCACCTTAATGTTATATAATCCGTTTTATGTCAATAGACATGTTCTTGACTCCGTAGATAAACTGAAAACTGTGTGTTGTCCATAATACCAAATTGAAAAAAGACCTTAGTCGTTTCTTCTAATTATTAACTAGTACGCGCAAACAAAATTCCCTTCCGGAGAAATTTAGCCCGAAACGTAACAGGCTATTGTAGACTCTGTGTACTAGGGATGTAATAAATGTTTGGGATATTCTTTAGTCGCGTACGAGCGATAAAAAAGGGGGACAGAGGTTTTATTTTATTTATTAGCTTCGCCGACCGGCAGGGACACCGCAACAGCTTGCGCCAATTACTGTGGGCCCTATAAACCAACCATCCCACCCCAGGGGAGGGCATCCATCACACAGTAATCTCGTGTGTGGGAAACTAGCGTCTCCTACCCCCAACCCTGTAGGAGACGGGACCTCCATTTATTCGTCCCTATCCGCGAGACTGCTTACAGTCTCTTAACTGTCTCTCTCTTATTTGCCTTTTTTGTTTGTTTCCTCGCCTCAAAATTTGATAGAATTAAAAGCACAGCAGTAAAGAGGAAAAGATGCTAAGGTGACTCTTGATGCCTACTCATCCAAAAGTTCAGCGGAGGACAATTAAAGGGTGGATGGGCGGTTGGTGGAATGAAATACCAAAGGGTTATTTAAAGGCAAAACACAAAGCAAAAAACAAACAAACAGCAAAACATCAAAAAGAACATTACAAAGGTCGGTCAGTTGGTCGAACGCAAAAGACGTATATATTCCACAGTTCAGACTGTCAGATTCTGCTGTAACTTAAAGGAAAATGATGCAAATATAAAACCACGAAAATTAACCAGTCTTTCCTCACACCCTAAGGGTACCCATGTCGAGCAATAGTCTCTTGAATTAAAAATCTGGGCACAAATATTCCTCAGCTCGCGATGCATTCAGCTGTACAATAATTTCAAGAAATAATTTTCATAAATGTGATTTGGGGTCCGAGCAACAAGGATAAAGGTCGTATCCATTGTCTTTGTCAAATACTCTCGTATCAGCTGAACCTTCTTTGGCAATTAAGGCAATGTTTTTTAATAAATCAACAAAAGTAAGAGTACACTGGTAAAACATTTATCAAAATAAGCCAAGCTAAATTGCTACTTGCTAAAACAAGCATTTAAGCATGTATCACTGTGTAATGACTTTCACTCTTCTGATCACGAACGATTTTGCAACAATTTTCAGTTTCAAGCATCAACAAAGTAAGGAATAAAAAAAAGCCTACTTGACTGCACAACGCTACCTGAGAACTGATCTAGGCTCAGAAAAATAATTCTCCCGCTCTTTTCTCTTAAAGTCTGCTTTTCTTGTTAAAAAAAAGTTTTTTTCAGCTGGCGATAAAGCTTGTGTCAGGGTATCCGTTATTGAAGAAGATCGAAATATTGGAAGAATGAAAATGGAGTCTGAGAAGGAGAGGTAGCTCTCTCCAATGTTTCAGCTCTCCCCATTTAGACCGTCTACAAAAAGGGAGAGTCTCGTACAGACTACTCTACGCGATTTTCTTTCTAGGATCAATGCTCCGTTTTTCAAACTAATGACCTAAGAGATTCCTTTTGCGTTCTGATTGACCTGAAAAAACTCACAGTTAAGTTGAACAGTTAAAAAGCCAATCAGACAGAAGAGTGACCAAATTATATTATATTGATTTGCTTGTCTCTCAGATTAAATCTTTGTCAGCTCGCTGCCACGACACACGACTTAAGAACAGCCAAGTTATTCTAAATTACCACTCTGCTCATTACTCGCCAAATCAGTTGCCATGGAAACCTTTTTTCCAACCGTTCACTCTACATGATTATCATCACCATCGTCGTCATCATGATCTTTCTCCTCCTGTTCATCATTATGATCATCATGATCATGATCATCATCATCATCATCATCATAGTTCTTGTCATAGTCATAATCATCATCATCTTCATCATAGTTCTTGTGAAAGTCATCATCATCATCATCATCATCGTTATCCTCCTCCTTCTGCTCATTACCGTCAACGTCATCATTATCTTCATCATCCTCATCATCTGGCTCTTTTCTGAATGTTATTCCTTCTTTTTTAAGCTCAGCTTTTGTAGAAGTCGGTGGATGAACCTCTCGCCTGTATATTCCATCTCCTATCACAAGAATAAAGGGCAACAATATCAACCACAGCACCAATAATGTGTAACACTCAACTTGCATTTTCATGCAATATAAATTTTCAAAACACCTTGCTTTCCCACGCGTATATCGGAATGTGACCTTTCCACCGCTGTGGTAAAAAACACCTGTTTCATTAACTATGTGTAACACTTAACTTACTTTTTCACACACAAGCTAATTATTCGACGCATTCAAATATATTTTTCCAAAAAGGGAGCAGTGAAAGAGGATATTCACTTTTGAATTCAAATAGCTACAGGCGACTAAAACTTTATTTCACAACAGGGGAAATGTTCTCAGATATAAATAACAAACAACAATGGTCCCTGGCGATTAAAATAAGGCGATACTTAACAGACAAACAGATAATTAAATTAAATAATATATTTTCAAAAGGAAAGAAAACTGTCTAACATCTTCTCAAATTGATATAAATCCGCATACAAAGTATTGGCTATCATTCCTTACCCGAAGAAAAATAAAAAAAAATAATTTTTTAACCTTTCGCGCTTACACGCGACGGGTTTTACTCCACATCATTTCTCCACTAGCAAAACTGTTTGTTTTGCACGAAATTATTTTAATCCCTGTCTAGTTACGTAACATCCCTAGAGGCATATATCTATAAAATTAAACACGTGCTTCGAAACTTCAGAGGCTACGCTATTTCGTTCATAGTCCCTAGGTACGAACAGAGCAAGAATCGTAACACGAATACAAGGTTTACTTCGGGAACGGAATACAGACTTGTAAGTACAATTAAAAGATATTTGCTGGTTGAATTAGTTCAGGGACATTACGGCAGAGTGCCTACAAACGATTGTAATTTGTCTGTTTCAGTTTGACTCTATATCCTTCTAGAGAGAAGGAGTGCAGAAATAAATTCTACATATTTCCCAAGCTGATGAGGTCTATTACAAGTTCAATACACTGTTACACGACTGAAAGTTAGACAACTCTAGATATTCCTTTTTGATAATCCGGGGTTGTCGTTGTAATGTTTTTCTCCGCTTTACTAGAAGCATAGAGTATTCCTTTCCCTGAAACCGTACCATTCTGACAAAACTCCATGTTTGAAGCAAATGCGAGACACCTAGTAAATAATAATGATAAAAAACAAAACAAATCAAAAAAAATTCAAGGTTCACACTTGTGCTCCGCTCAACTAACGCCTCCTAACCTATCATTTCATGCGACACAAGTTAATTGTCTGTTTTTTTTTGTTTTTTTTTTTTTTATATATGAAGGATAATGCAGCATTTCCGTATTCCTCGAAGCAAACAAAAAACGCCCACACTCCACAGGAAAGGCTAGACGAGCAGCGAATAAGGTAGGCAAATGTTTTATTCTAGTGATCGTAATAAGAGTTTCACATCCAAAAGTTGTTTACGTTCAGCGATGTCACAGAAACATGGGAAGTAGCGTAAAGTGTACACAGAATCAACTCCACGGTGTGTGGTAAATTGAAGTTTAAAACTTATTTTGTTAGGATTTACGGGAGACCAAGCAGAAACAAACATACGATAGCAAGTTTAACAACTTCATTATCAACAATGTTGTTCTTTAATTTTTCTTCAAAAGTGAGCTTATACGACGCGAGAGAGACCGATAGGCCCCGATTTCTGACAGAGTTACACAACACGAGCAGAGTAGCCAAAAGAGAAAAGAATCCAACTGATAAATAAGAATAAGGAAACCATTGAAAAGCGAGTAAATTATAACACAGTGCCGAGTTTGACTAATGGTCGCGTGTCGCGCCTTTTAAAATGATTTGTTTTGCTTTTTAGCTGTTTATTAGCGGGGTTCTCAAATAAAAACCCAAATTCATTATTTGTAATGTTTGTCTTTGATTTTTCAAAACAAAATAGTGTTATCATGGAGACCTAGGAGACCAGGAGGCTCTACGAGCAACTGACAGAATTACTCAACACGAGCAAATAATCCAAAGAAGAAAAGAATCCAACTGATAAATAAGTATAAGGAAACCATTTAAGTCCCAGTAAATTATAACACCGTACCAGTTTCGTTAAAGAAGACAATCATTACACCTTCAACTTTTGTTGAATCATTTCCTATCATCGGCACAAACCTTTGAGACGTGAAGATATGACAATAGAATCAACGCGACTTTCACTTAAAAAAACCAATTCGGATTTTAAAAAAGGAAAAAATCCCTTTTCTTTGCTCATTTATATTTTTTGGGGCTCACGCTCCCTGATAGCAAAAGCGAATAAATGCCTGCATAGAATGTAGGGAACAACTTCATCGAATTCAAAGCACGTATGGGTTGAACAATCCTTTCTCGTTAAATAATCAAACCCAAATAAAAGCATCCCACAATAATAACAGAAGCCGAACAATTTCAAAATTCAAAATTGATCCGAGGAGCTTGGTCAGACAAATATTCTCACAACTCGTCTATTTTTTTCTCTCTCAAGTAAGGCGTAACTACACAAGCAAAGCAAAGGTCAATCGAATGAACTCCCAAAGTTTTTAATTATTGTGTAATCAGGAAATATTAAGTCATTTGGAAGTCCCTAAATTTAATCTTCGTAATTTTTTTTCTTCAAATCATCTTTGAACAAGCTACGCATGAGCCATAAAAGTACTGTTACGGTCTCCATCTACAACATCGGCTCCTAACGTCGCAAAATAGAAAAAGAAAATTCTGAAAACAGTGACTGTTCCTGAAGACTGCATTCTTTCTCACTAAAAATAATCTGATTAATTGAGTTCAAAGCAAGTTATTGGAAACATTATCAAGTGCTCTGCTGAAGAGCATCTAAACAAAAATTAGATGCATAACAACTGAGTGAAACAACAAAATGGCACTTACATGGTAATCGGTGTCCACATAAATGTTTCTCTCATCTACTGCTGTACACAACTCTTCAAATTCTGTCCTTCTCATCTGAACACCTTTAAGGGACAGGATCTCCAGCTTAGGAACACTGCTGAGATGTTGGACCAGATCCCTGACCCCGCGGCCAAGTGGATTGGAAGATAGATGAAGAAATTGTAGCACTGGTACATACTTTACAGCATGGGCCAGTGCTGATGCTTCATCTTCACCCACATTTGTATTCCTCAGGTCCAGCATAGTCAGATTGGGTACATTGTTCAGGCTCTTGGCCAGTTCAATAATCCCGTGACCCAGGGCATTGTCGTCTATATGCAGTTCTTCTAACTTGTTTAAGTACTTTAATGAGGCAGCCAGTGCTGATGCTTCATCTTCACTCATATTTGTATTGCTCAGGTCCAGCTTAGTCAAATTGGGTACATTGTTCAGGCTCTTGGCCAGTTCAATAATCCCGTGACCCAGGGCATTGCTGCGTATATTCAGTTCTTCTAACTTGTTTAAGTACTTTAATGAGGCAGCCAGTGCTGATGCTTCATCTTCACCCATATTTGTATTCATCAGGTCCAGCATAGTCAGATTGGGTACATTGTTCAGGTTCTTGGCCAGTTCAATAATCCCGTGACCCAGGGCATTGTCGTGTACATTCAGTTCTTCTAACTTGTTTAAGTACTTTAATGAGGCAGCCAGTGCCGCACATTCCTTTTCTCCCATTTGTACATCCCACAATACTAATCTCGTCAACTGTGGCACGTGATGAAGATTCTCAGCCAAATGACTCACATCACTGTGTAAAGGGATGCAGGGCAGGTCGAGCTCACGCAAATTTGGAGATTGCTGCAGTGAGTCAGAGATAAAAGCTTTATACTTTGCTGCTGTATTGATGTCGGAAACTCTTAATCTGTGGAGATTGTCAGTAAAATTAATTCCGTTAATCACGCTCTCAATCAATTGAAAGGCTTCCTCCTCCTCCTCCTCCTCCTCCTCCTTCCATAGTCTCCGTATTTCAATTCTAATTCCTCGAGGAGCTGGTACTAAAGGCAACACGTTCTTCAACAGAACAGCATCCTTAACTGTGTGAACCCAAATGCTAACCTCTCTCACCAGTGACAAACAGTGGTTCTCAGTCAAAGGTACATCAATGTTGTTGTTTTCGTTATTTACTAAATTATCCACAGGTGGCTGAGAAGAGCAAACCGGCGCTGATATCAGTTCAGGAAACAATTCAGAATGAAAAACCTTAACTTCTATGTCAATTAGATAGACAAAGTTTCTCCCCCCGGATTTTTTGAGGAAAGAGTTCCCACCGAGTATATCTGCGTACTTCTGTACATCTTTACTTTCTCCAGAATACGTTAAAAGAACCGCGTTCAAGTCTAACATTATTGATAGAACATCATCGGGAAAATGTTCAAACGGCCACTCATGTACAAAAAATAAATAGTTTGGGAAACTGCTGACAGATTTGAAGAAGTGTTCTACAGCAGCAGTAGACGTGTTTTTTTCCCGAAGTATCGCAACATGGTTAACACACGAGAGAAATGCAGAATACACGGCTGTTCTGTCTGAGGCTGGACACAAAAACAAACAATCGACACAGAGTACAATAAACTGTCGTTGTTCGTCAGACAAATCATCTTCAGAAGGTGTCTTGGTGAACTGGTAATTTGTGAGACCTTCTTTCTCTCCAACGTCATGTAGATGATCAAAAAGAATCCCGGCAGCTTTTAATGACAACTCACATGCGAATTTTAGCACTTCAGCCATCTTCCTTGATTTCTCAAACGTATCCATTCCTGACAGGCAGGTCACAGTTCCATTCTTCTTCACGGTCAGTTCTTCGACAACGAACCTGGCGGCGAGAAACTCCTGGACAGACTTATGAAGAAAATAAACGATCTCCTCACGGTTCAAAGCGGAACGTTTGGAAACTTGGAAAAAACCCACATCTATTAGCTTCTCGAAGAGATCACCATGCGCACATTTGCTGAAGTCAAAATGAAGACGGTCCTCCAAAAGAGCATCATATGCAAGTTTTCCTATTTTGTAAAGTTCCTCTTGATATTCATCTATGCTTTTACCTGTTGCGACGTTGTCTGCATCTTTTGTAGCCATGTGATCCAAGAGAGTCTGAATAAATTGTACGTAAATGTGCGCACGAGACGTGGGTAACTGATGCTTTTTCTCTTTCCAGAGAAGACAAAACATCAACAACAAAAGCGGTATTTCTGTCAGCTCTTCGAGGTCCTGCTTCTTCAGGTTGTCAAGTAACCTTTCAACGTCCTCCTCGTCAGCAAGAATCTTTCTTGCAAACTGTTTCTTTTGTTCCCTGCTATCGAGCCCGTTGATTTCAAACTGAGCATGACTTGGCACTCTAAGCTCATCTTCTTTCACTGGCCGCGTTGTGATCATTACACAACAGTCTCTCAGTTGACTGCCTCTCCAAATCTGGTGAACTGGGGATGACTTTCCACCGCTGTACTCGTCATATCCGTCCAATATAAGCAGCACTTTCTCCTGGTTCTGACGAACATATTCATACAAGTTATTTACTGCCTTCGGGTCATCAGCAGACAACAGTTCAGCGGTTTTCAACATAGTACAGAGGTCCGGAATATCACAAACGTCTCGCAACTTAATTAACAGTAAAAGAGAAAACTTTCTCAGGATCTCCTTTTTGCCATCTGCCCAATCTACAGCTAATTTTTGACTGAAAGTAGACTTTCCTATTCCAGGTCTTCCATACACTAGAATTCGTCTACGGATGGGATGATGTTCGTCACCTTCAAATACTTCACTGATGTCTCCCACCCTTTTTTTCGTTGCCCCGTCAGGTTTTCTGTGATCTTGTAATAACGTCAACTGTATGTATATGTCATTAATGTGTACCGTGTTGTCTGGGTCCCATGGTGTTATTTTCACTTGACACATGGTGCTGTAAAACGTTCGCAGCTGGTTCTGGCACCATTCCAAAGATTGCATCGCAGAGGAATCTGTAGACAAAAAAACACCTTCTTAAATTTTTGGTAACTCTCAAATTGAAGAGAACATAATCATTTCTAGACTAGAGTTTTTCATCAGTTTAGAGGCTGCATTTTTATCAACTCTAATTTGTAACTTCAGTAAAACTTACTCTTCAAATCTGGGAGTAAATAGAGTGAATCATATTGTCGTTAGTCATATAATTCTATATTTCCCTTTATCTGGGCATTACGGTCCCCCCTTTACCTGAGAATTATCCCCCTTCCCACCCCCCCCTGCGGTCCTCGATCCTCCTTTGAAAATGAGGAGTGTGAGCTCATTTCATGAACAGCGGCGGGTAATGTCCTATGGTGAGCCTACTGTTCCGGTACGCGAGACTGAACCAATGCAAAATCTAATAAGGAAAACACTGTTTTGATGTGTGACAAGTGAAAGAATTTACCGTACAACTTTATTTTTAGAAAAACAAATTAGGGAAACCCTTAAATCTTCTAGAAACTGCGCAATCCTTGAAGCCTCCTGTCTGAAACTCAGAAGCTGAATGCAGATTCTAAAAGTTATAAACTGAAGTCCTATGCGATAAGCACCTTTCAGCTTTGAGCGCTGTTTGTCCTGGTTCAGTGACTCGCTTGATGACTTCCTCTTTCCACCTGGCAAAAATTAAGTAAAGTAATTAAGCACGAAAGACAGTTCAATTGTACATGTACAATTATGCAGAAGGCATGAAGGCAGAAAGCATGAATTAACCCAATTTTTTTACACAATCTGCCAAGAGGAAGTCAGCGAGAAACACGCCAACTTCGGAGCAGACACATATAGCATGAATGACAGCTTAAAGTCAAAAGTATTATGTTCTGTGTGTATAACTTTAGTTATTTAGCTTCATATAAAATAGAATTATTAATATTGTCATTCATCATATTATTCTACTTTTCTATTGATCTGAGCACTACACTGTTTTATTCTTTGACTCCATTTGCACCGCATTCTCCAGTATAGTCTTAGATTCTCCCGTGAAAATGAGGAGTGCGGGCTCATTTCACGAACAGGGCGGGTAATTCATCTGATGGTGAGCTTTATGTTCTGGTGCACGAAAATGAATTAATGCAAAATCTAATAAGGATTATACTGACTTTGATCTGTGTAAAGTGATATGGTTCACTGCAAAACTTTATCTTTAAAAAACAAAATCATGGAAAACGTTAAACCTTATAGAAACTGTGCAATCCTTGAATTCTGAAGTCCCTGCAATAAAAAAAGTACCTTTCAACTTTGAGTGCTTTTTGTCCTTGTCCATTGACCCGCTTGGTGACTTTGTCTTTCCACCTTGTAAAAATAAGTACTGTAACTAAACATGTTGTCCATCAGTTAAAATATCTTTAAGGAAACAAAACCAAATAGAAAGAGTTTACGAAGCCACATACCGTTTGGGACCGACGGAACATGCCACCACAAGTGGTTTAAACTACTGATATTTGAACACTGAGTCCTAACCTTGACTGGAAAGCTCTATTATTAAATCAGTGTCGCTGTAGAGGTTATACAAATGCAGAACTGGGAGGAATTTAACACGTGTGTGATTCTCCTTACCTCTGCCCGAGAAATTCAACATTTTTAAATGCTGAATTTTAAATGCAGTCTGTTAAAACTTATAAAACTGCAGCCTATGCTATAATTGGTCTAAAAGACTCTTCATTCAAATATATACCTGCTATTTTGTCAGACGAGGCTTGTGACTGATGGGAAGACTGGGCACTAGAAGAGGATGGCTGTACCGGAACGTCTTTACTCGGTGCTGAAAGTTGTCTGTCAGTTGAATTATCTTCAAGAACACAAAACCAAACAGACAGCAGTTAGACAACCTCGTGAGGTTAGGAAAAGTACATAGCACTACATTTAGTTCAAACCACCATCATTCTAAAACTGTGTCCTAACCTTGCTTGCTAAGCTATTTGCTGAAACAAATGTGGGTGGAAGATTTCTACAAATGCAAATCTACGTAAGTGAGGAGTTGGTGCCATGCATTTAATCTCTTCTACCTCTGCCTAGAAATTCAACATTTTCCTTACACTAAGGAGAAGCACCATGCTGTAATTGGGCCAAAATTACTACTCTTGGAAGTCTTAACGGACATACTGTGAATTTGTAGACAATGACAGTGGCTCAAGTGATGTAAGTAATATAGCACTTTACTGTCTTTATGTCATCAATGATAATTTGGTTTCATCAACTCAGTTGATAACATAAAATAGCCACCGTAAAGAGTTTCTAAAACTCACCTTTTGAGAGTTCGCCCTTAGTGTGACCGCACAGAGAAATGTGGATGGTGTGTGGTTTATATCATGGGGGTGCAGCAGGGGAGCTTACAACGCAGGAGATTCTACATGTAAATGTCTACATGATTCTACAGTTGAATTATGGGGGTCAGAGGTCTCCTTTCCCGGGGGACAAAATTTTTCAAAAAGTTTAAAAGCATTCCACCATCAATCTTGAGCAGATTCAAAATCCGCACGGATAATAACCCGCACGGATAATAACCTGCACAGATAATAACCCGCACGGATAATAACCAGCACGGATAATAACCAGCACGGATAATAACCCGCACGGATAATAACCCGCACGGATAATAACCCGCAAGGATAATAACCCGCACGGACAATAACCCACACGGACAATAACCCGCACGGACAATAACCCACAAGGATAATAACCCGCAAGGATAATAACCCGCACGGATAATAACCCGCACGGATAATAGCCCGCATGGATAATAACCCACACCGAGAATAACCCGCATGGATAACCCGCACAGATAACTTAGAGCTCCTGTATGTTGAGTTGAGGTAAACGTCATTATTTAATTTGTCAGCTTTTGCTAACTCAGCAGAACATCTATCAACAAAGCAAGTGAAAATTGCTGACAAACATGTAACATTTCTGATCCAAGAGCTGTTCTCATTGATCAGCACATGATGATAAATCATTAATCATGTTTTTAATTCAGTTTAGGTAGAGACTTTGGTGATTCGGTTCCAGCAAATTCATTTAAAAGCAAAACTAAACAGCATACAAGAACAGCTAGTAACTGCAGGCAAATAAACTGTAACCATGAAATAAAGTAATGCTAATCTGTTTACCTTTGTAATGTGGCCAATCATCAAAAATGCTGCATTTATTTAGAATGCTGACAACAAGAGAGGCTGCTGTGACACTGGCGAATGTTTTCCAGCTTTCTTTTACTTCAGATCCATCTGCGTAACCTGAAATACCCTTGACGACAACCCACTCCATTTTCAGATCATGTGCTGCACTGTAAACTCCTGAGACAAGAAATGAGAAGCTTTCATAAATACCACAACAACTTTGCCCCAACATCTATTGCTTTTTACCTTTACCTTTGTTATCAAAGATTTGTAGGAAACTGGAGACATATTTTGGAAAGTCACCCTGCATATATAATGCTGCAGAGTTAGTCCCTCCAGCAAGAACTTCTCTCAGTTTCCACACCATTGGGATACTAAAACTGTAACTCTTACTCTCTCTACATGTACATGAAATGCTAGTTTGTTCATCAGTATTGGCATCTCTACTCAGTCTGGGTGTAGAGACATATTGTGAGAGTAAAGCATCCCAGTCAAAACTATGAGACATGAGTTCAGCCCAAGTCTTGACCCCAGACCTCTTGACCTGAAGTCCAGTAAGTTGACAATCAAGCCAGTGCATCTCTCATCACCAGCAGGAAAATTTACCCTCCACAACTGATATTTGATCAGCAGGGATTTGCTAAAGCAAAGGCATAGAAAAAACCAGGAAAGATTTATTACTCGACGTTTCGGGGTCATCGTGACTCCATTATCAAGAGACTAGTTTAAAAACATGCAAATAAGGAAAGGTACAAGAATAGCATAAATTAGACTGAACGGCTTAAACAAACACCTTGGCGCGGATGGAATCCGTTTGCACGTTCAGTGTTGGCTTACGCATGCGAATATACAACATTTCATTAACAAGGCAATCAAATTTGCCGTTACATTTCGTGATGACGTTGAATTGCTCGATCAAGCGTTCAGGCATTTCACTATTGTGCTGGAGGTGGTAGTGTTATTCTTGTACCTTTCCTTATTTGCATGTTTTTAAACTAGTCTCTTGATAATGGAGTCACGATGACCCCGAAACGTCGAGTAATAAATCTTTCCTGGTTTTTTCTACAACTGATATTATTAAAGTAAAAACTCTCTTTTCAATGATTAAATTATATCCCTTTATGTCTGTCATTATACTGTCAGTAACATTTACTTCAAACAGAAAGAGATCTCACCCTCCCCTTCTGTTTCAATTGCAATTGCTCCAGGAAATGACTTCACAAGTTGGCCATTGCGCCTCTCAGCTTGTACAAGTTCAGAACCACTCAAAATCTCACCACGGTGGACTTCAACTTTTCTTTCTTTAGGATATTCTAGGGGTGGATTCCAACCAAAACCTGCACATTTAATGAGATCAGCAATGTCTTTGCTGACAGGAGCTGTGACCCCACAAAATTCCATGCGATCCTTTGTAAACTTCTGATAGGAATAGGTGGTGAGTTTTTCTGATAGAACCACATCCCCCAGCTTTGTTGTTTCCTGATTCATACCACTACAGTGGCCCACAGAAAAGACAGCCTTTGGTCTCAACTGGGTGACAGCATTTTTTACAACAGTCAAAGAACCACCAGGAGCTTTAGAACCCTCTGAGCATCTCATCAAAGCAACTTTCAGTTTAACATCTTGATCTTCACCAATGCTGCCAAAGTATACATGACCAAGCCCTTTACAATAGCTTGTGAATGGATCAACAATGTAATAGTAGCAACTTAAGAACTCACAGTCCTTCACTGTTAACAACAGAATGTCAATTGGGAGTTCAACATCTTTCCAATCTTTAAAAGTCTGTGTTAGTTCACTTATCTCTGGAAGATTAATACTGATCTTTGGTGGGTCACTGTAACTGTTCTTTGAACTACTCTCTTCAGTTCTCACAGTTACTGACATTGTCAATCAGCTTCTGGAAAAGAAAAAAAGGGAAAATTGAATTATGCAAAGTATCAAAAGGTAATGTATAGTTTACCATAATTATTATTTGAGCTTGATAACCTGTGCCCAGCATAACATCTTGCCTCTTTCCTCAGCTTTGAATTGATGCAGCTGTAAAAGTTCATTCATTTCTGAAGTCACTTGAAGGATTACAATAGAAAATCAAAGTACCAAAACTTTGCTTTTGAACTACAGTCATTTTGATAATCTCCCATCAAGACTTGGAAAGTGATAGGTTCAAGCAAGAGAAACTTGATGAAGACCCAAGTAATCTAACAATGTAACACATCTCATTTTGCAAATAAATAAGGCTCAAATTGCCTTCTGAAATATCAAGTGCATAGAACTTACTCAAAAGCATTTTGATAGACTCATTGAAGGACTGGAGAGAGTGACACCAAAAGCTTACAACTTTTTGGAAAAAAGCTGGTGGTGCTGATGAAGAAGGTTTAAAAAATAATGAAAGAATGAACAAAATTGCCAAAAGTAAGTGAACAGGAAAAAAAACCAACAAACCAACAAAGACAAGTTCATGTTTAAGAAGCAGAGGCTCAATACTGCAGACACATTTTGACTTCTGAGGTACCCTTACTGGCTATCAAATCTGGCCAAGGTCAAGGCTATTACCCAGTTGTCATTATGCCACCTAGTGAAACTCACATTCTAAGATTGCTTGGAATGATCAACTATCTGGGCAAGTTTGTCTTGGATAGTTTTTTCTGATATGTCAGAATCTCCAAGGAGCCTTCAACCAATTAAGCTCACTTAATTGTCAAATCCATGAAGAAAGCTTTCACAAATACAGCGAGATGATTTCTGAGCCACCACTACTCTGCTGGGTAGATGAAAAGGAAAAAATTGAAAAGCAACTGTGCCCTGGGTGCAGTTTTACTTCAAGCTGGTAGACTGTGGCTTTGCAAAGTTGAACAAGGACTCAGACAGAGCAGAGATATATACAGATAGAGAATAGGTGCCTTGTATCAGTGTTTGGTTGCACAAGATTTTACCTCTATCTGAGTATCTCCTCCATACATAAGAAAAGATTACTGCCATTACAGATAACAAACATAAATAAGAGATAACCTTAGCCAAAAGCATTATAATAGTGCACCCACTCCAAAAGTACCACTTCAGTCTCGTTTACAGAGTAGAACTCAGATGTTCTTCAGTCAATCAATCAATCAATCAATCAATCAATCAATCAGTCAGTCAGTGAGTCAGTCAGTCAGTCAGTCAATCAATCAATCAATCAATCAAGTTTATTGTGTTTATGTGAGGCATGGTTACCCGGTTGCCTGAGCCAGAGGCTCATGTATAAAACGGAAGACTATAGAAACTATGTACAAATAATGCTATAAATACGAGGATAAAAAAATCAGTTAAAGTTAAATTGAATGTATAGTGGTAAGAAGGGAAATATGAGAAAAACATGTACAAATAAACGATAAAAACTACAGACAAGAGTTGTATTGACAGCTGGGTCCTAATGTGCTGAAATCAAAAGCCTTGAGCTTACAAATGAACTCACTTATATTATTTGATTTTTTATATCACCACCCCTACTTCTTAAGTTATATCTGGTTTGGGAAATTTGGAAGAAGTTTTTAAGTACTCTGGACCATTAGAGTTCCTGCACTTGTACAATAAAATAAGAGAACTATTATAGCGTCTTTGTTCAAGAGACTGGATATCACTCAAGGATAAGATAGTATCATAATCAAGATTGCCGCCTAGATTTAGTAAAGTTTTAAGTGCATATTTGTTGACTGACTCTAGTTTAGAGCTTAAAGTTTTATTCATTCCAATAAGTAGTGGACTGAGTTATCCAAGTGAGGAAGCAGGTAGGCCTTGTAAAGTGTTAGAGACACACTGTGAGGCATCAGTCTTTTGAGTCATCTTAGAGCACCGATCTTGGCATAGACTTTCTTAAGCATGTCAGATATGTGCTCATTGTAAGTCAGTTTGTCATCAATAGTCACCCCAAGAATTTTAAGTGAGTTTGACATGCAATTCCACCTTAGAGTCACCAATGAAGAATTCAGGGACATAAATGTGACTACCAAGTATCATACCTTGAGTTTAAAAACTGTTAACAATGAGACAATTTTGAGGAAACCAGGTGACCAGGATGCCAAGGTCCAGGATTAGCCAGGTTTCCAGGGGTGTTGATGTCAGAATTAGATGCATAAGTTGTAGTATCATCAGCATAATCAGACGCAGAGAAGAGATTTGTCTGGCAAACTTTAGGTCATTGAGAAAAAATTTTAAATAACAAGGGACCAAGTGGACTGCCTTCAGGTACGCTGCATTTGATTGGACGCCATTCAGAGAATAATTTTATGCCATGAAACTTGACCCTTTGTTGACGATCAGTCAAGTATGATTGAAAGATGGCAATAGCATCGTAATTCAGACCATAGGCCTGCAGTTTAGCCTATAGTAGATTGTGACATATCAAATCAAATGCTTTAGAAAGGTAAATGGCAATAGTTCCAGTTACATGTACTTTCTTAGAGTCAAGAGCCAG
This sequence comes from Stylophora pistillata, assembly GCF_964205215.1. Classification (NCBI taxonomy): domain Eukaryota; kingdom Metazoa; phylum Cnidaria; class Anthozoa; order Scleractinia; family Pocilloporidae; genus Stylophora; species Stylophora pistillata. The sequence goes on along the minus strand of NC_142521.1, from coordinate 36,197,817 downwards.
TCTCCAATCATCCACAATCTTAAGCAAAGAAGTGCAACAAGAATGGCCTCTCAAGAACCTGGACATATTCAGAGAGAAGTTAGAATTGAAAGCATCATAAAGTTGGTTGTACATAATCAGTGATACTCCCTGGAATGGAAAATCCTGAGGGGTGGGGGGTGCAAATCAAAAAAGGCCCCTGTGGGGGGTATGGATATTTTCTGGAACCACATATTCACCCTTTAAACCCTAAGAGTGATCAGCATCTAATTTCATATGTACATGAGCATTGATGTCAATAGATTAACACTCACCTTTCAAGTTGCTTCTCCTCTGAGATGATAACAGCAGTTGAATTAAACTCTCAGGTACTTGTTTTCCTCTGAATTGAATCAATAATACCATCCACTAGATAAACCACTACTCAGTAGACTGTGTGGCTGATTGTGTTCACACCAATCTACTGGGTGGTGATTAATCTGCTGGACAGCAATGAAATTCAACCAGCTGTGGGAAAAGGAACTGTTTCGTCTGTACACCTAGGTGTCATGAAGCCTGTAGCTGTTGGATTATGGTACTCAAATGGAACTCAGAATATTCTGGAACTTAGCCTTAAGAAGGCAAACCACATATGGATCAACATATCAATCTGGAGTGACTACAGTACACATAAATGCACACATAGAAAAGAAAATGGTTTTAAGCTCTTCATCTGAAAGGAGTTTTAAGTGTACTTGAATTTTGGATGCAAAATCAAATACAGGCTTCTACCTCAGTTGTCACAAACTAGAAATAGTGAGCAAAACAAAAATTCTACAATCAATAGAAAACATAACTTAAAAAAATTAATACAGTGATGAGGATGTTCAAAACTTACTCAATATTCACAGCAATGTTCATACAGAGTTGTCTCTCACAGTCCGGGTGTTTTTCAATGGATCTCTGTTTATAAAAGTTCATTACAACAAAAAATGATTGCCATTTAGATGTGTATACATTATTTTCACCCACCTGCATACACTGTATAACTATGAAATATATATCAGAAAATAATTCTATAAAGTTAAGATAAAATGGAAAAATACAGTAAGGAACAGGTTCAAGCATGCAACCAGCAGAATCACAGTGTGACTAAAAATTTCTTTTTTTTTGTTTTTATAATTACCATCTTCCTCAATCATGTTTACAATTTAACAATATTTAATTAACTAGCTAACTGCTATTGCTCAAATAGTGCTTTACTGCAAAGGATCGTGCTCATATACGTCTCATAACCGCAGTTCACACATATGTTTCATATGTTTGTTGTTGTTTGATTTATCATCTACAGGTTTATATCGAATTAATTTGATGGCCTGCTCCCAGTTGGCTTGTTAGCTCAATTGGTAGAGCGCTGCACTAGTATCGCAGAGGTCAGTGGTTCGAATCCCGTACAGGCCTGAAATTTTTTTCAGGTCTGATTTTCACTATTGCTCAAATAGTGCTTTACTGCGAAGGATCGTGCTCATATCAATCACATGATTGTTTACATGCACAATTACTAAAGTATATTAATAAACTACAAATTAAAAACTAACTTTAATTATGGATACAGTTCACAAAGGTACATGAATCATTAAGATAACTTATTGTACCAAATGAAGCTTTAAGTTATCAAATTCAAATTGTTGTTAAAAAGATTTCCTTTCTCAAACATTCTTCAAACATATTTAATAGGCCATTTTACAGTTGTGTACTTAGTTACCAAACCTTTGATTTGGAGTGAGGCTGAAGGTGACCTTGTCATGATAGAGACCTGTATCTAGTTAGCATGATAACAAAGTGATTTACATTTGAAATGCAGCAAGGTTTGTATCATAACAAGGTCACCCTTGGCAACCAAGCACACAACTGTAAAATGGACTATTCAATTTTGTACATAATTCATTCTTGTTAGATTTAAAGGAAATATGCTTTTCAGTTTGATGTTAAGTTAACAACATTACTTAAAGTGGTTCAAATATGGTTTTGTTTCTTTCTACTGACAAGTCCACAAGTACGATGTTCCTTACTATTAAGTTTAATTAATATTTTGTCATAGACTCCATTCCAAAAACAGATTGGAAAAAAAAAAGACACTCATAAAAAAATACAAAATATCATTTCTGTGGTCTGATAACAGAAGAAGTAGTTGGGGTTAGAAAAATAGCCTACCAGTATTTCTTAAAGTAATTCCTTTGTTTATATAATAGAGTTTTTAAACACTTTGTTCTAAAGGAGCAAACATATAAATAGGATTCATTTGCAGCCTTCAGTGGCACCAGGATGCCTCCAAAACTTGCTTTTGTTTTAAATCAAATTCTTCTCCGTCCTTAGCCTGTTTACTTGGTCTTTCTTATTTTTCTTTTGTAAAAAAAACTAATAACAGTCATGACATTTGAAATTTTCCAGATCAAGGATATCCTTGAAGTTGGGTGTATAATAGAATGCAGTTTTAAATGCACTGATTGCATGCCTTGGACCTTTCCATACTAAAAAAATCACTCTTCATTCCTGCATCACTGACAACATCAAAAGACTCTATATTTGAGAGGTCATGATAAAAGCACATCAGTGGTGTATCTAATATTTCTATCAAAGAAGTTTTTTTTAATAAAAACACTTTTACTCTCATTTTATATTTCTTTGTTGTTCCACAGAATATGGATGTATAAATTGTTAGGGTCCTCAACTTCTCTTTAGTTTGACCACCATTTTAATAGTCATAAGAAAAGGATTGGTTAAATTGGTATTAGGTTAATATCAACAGTTACCTCCCCCCCTTCCTTCAAATTGCTTCCATACAACCAGAAAGTAAATGGCAACAAGCAATGTCCTTAAAGTACTTTTAGGCGGAACCCAATTACTGCACTGCTCCATTTGGCAATGCTTGATTCATAAAATTAACACCCAAGTGATTAAAAAACTAGTTCTACACTGAGTTTACAATGGAATGAAAACAAAAAAAGTAGCTCAGATTAGTCACAAGACACTTATTGGCATGAGACATGACATGGTACCCTAAAATAAACTGACAAACTTCCAAGTCCATAAGTAATAATAAAATCATAAACGTGGTAAATTGAAAATAAATACCATATAGGGTATAAAGCCTGATAAGAAAGATTCAATCACAAATTAATACTCCCTTGTATATTTTGATGTAGAATGAACAAGACATTTGAACAATTAGTGAGCGAAGGAAAATTGTTTAGAGTGAAGCCTCAGAGCTCAGAGATTGAGAATGCATTTAGGATGAGACGTAGAAGTCTCTCACCATGTAAGGATTCAAACTTTGTACTCTTCAGCATCATTACAATGATATTTGAAACAACAACCAGCAAATCTAATATATCAAAATTAACCCTCAGCGAAAGATGATTCAATCAACTGTAATTGGTGCTAAGGTGAATGACAGCTAAGAACCCCTAAAGGATGATTCAATCAACGACAATCAATGACAATTAAGAATGCAAAAGCTGTTAGTTATGCATAAAAAAAACCTCCAAGGCACTCATATCAGAAAGTAAGATCCCTGAAGTAATTCACAATCAAGTGCATTAACTTTAACATATCACTCTACTAGATGAAACTCATCGTTAAGGCTCAGATTCTTTTAATCCTGCTAACTTTAAGCTTTCATTTTTCGATAAGAATAATTATCCTTTACGTTAAATTGATGTGTTCGCATCCAGTAACCAATAAATTCAAAGTTCATCGATTTTAAAGAAACAGTCTCAAATATAATTTATGGAACAAAACAAACGAAAAAACAAATAACAATGAGATGCTGGGTAAACTATTAATTTTTATTTATTTATTTACTCAAATTCAATTACAGAGATAATCAAAGCAAAAACAAGGAGTCAAATATTTATACAAGTATAAAAAAGAGATATCTGAGTAATGAGGCCAGTTTATACATACCCGGCTGGCAGAGGCGTTTATTTGTTAACTTCCCTTACCGTCCACGTAAAAATAAAGTCCTCTGTGCTCGGCCTGTTAAATCTTCTTCAAGCATGTGCCTGGGAATTATCCAAGTTTGTGGAAAATCTGATTTGCAAAACCAGTCAGAACCTGTTTTAAACACGTTTTTATGTGCATGCATCCTATTTAGCTATATAGCAAGACCAATTGTGAGCCCACAATCAGCCGAATACTACCGGGAACTAATTTGTTTCTAAGCAACAGGTTGCGCATGCTCGAAGAAGATTTAACAGGCCGAGTGCAGAGGACTTTATTTTTATGTGGACCGTAGGGGAAGTTAACAAATAAACGCCTCTGCCAGCAGGGTAGTTTATACAGAATTCTAGATTCCTTATAGAGTTCTAAAGCCGTGACGTCACGTTACCATGGTGCTAAAAAACTCAGTTCCAAACAAAGGCCCAAAACGTGACCGACGCCATGCAAAATGTCGGCCCTCTCTATCTCGTCGCTCATTTCTTTCTTCGGAGAAGAGCAGAAGTCAATTACGAAGGGTGAAAACCACTACAAATCAGGCCATGTGGAGTCATTTAATTATAGTCAGGGTATTTTACGAGGAGAAGTGCACGCCAGCATGCGAAACAAAGTCTACAAAGTCACGGTGAGTGGAAATGGTTCCAGAATACTCACTGCAGATGCGGCTTGTCATTTAAGCTTATTTGTTGCTTTGAAATGCTTCTCAGTGAGATTTTTAAGTTAATAGCAGTTCTTTTCCATGATAATTTAATCGTGGAATAACTAGACGCGCAAACTTTAGCGTTGATCCACTTTGTTGTTAAGGTCGTTCGATGTATATCGATGTGTTAGTTCAATCGAGGCATGGAACTGTTCGTTCGTTTGGAGTCTTCATGTATTTAGAAGTCTTTGACAGTTGCTTTTCATGTCCTCACGCGTCTTTTTTTTTCCGATTTGCTAGGTTTACTTAGATAGCGAGAATGCTATAAGATCAAGTGAGTGCGAGTGTCCAAGGGGGAAGTTTAAGTGCAGCCACGCGGCTACACTTTTCATTCACGGCATCTACAACGTCAGCCGGACAGATGTTGAATGCAATTGGAAGAAACGCAAAGCAAATACACCGCTCTCTTGGCAATCCGTCGAAGAAATGTTTCCTCCCACAAAACAGTATTGCTGCTTATCAAGAAACCCTACTCAATCTGATCGGTCTTCCCTTTACAGAGACCTACAGGAGTATGGAAGATTTACTGGCCTTTGTTGGCTTATGAGCCCTGAACCAGCTACTGTTAGTAACCTTCCCATACCGACAATAGAGGATATCATTTACTCGGAAGAATTTCTTAAATTACAAGGATCACAGCAACAAATTGATTGCCTAGTAAGACAGGCAAAGATTCCTGATGAGTACATCTTAAAAATAAGTGACATTACCATTGGACAGAGAAACAACCCAACTTGGCATTTAGCTAGAAGGGGCAGATTAACAGCAAGTAACTTTGGTTGCATTTTGAAGGCCAAACGGGTGACCCAGTCTCTCTTGAAGGGCCTTCTTGGAGAATACGATTTGTCTGGAGTTAAGGCTGTACAATGGGGTGTGAACAATGAACAGGAAGCACTCAAAGCATTCACTATGTTGACAGGGAAAACCGTCCAGGAAACTGGTATTTGGTTGGATGCTTCTGGAATCCTTGGGGCCTCTCCGGATGGAATTGTAGATGATGAAACCGTCCTAGAAGCTAAGTGTCCTTACACTGAAAGGAACCTAACAATTGAAGAAGCCATTGCTACTTCACCAACATTTTGCTTAAAAAAAGCACAGGATGGAAATGGATATGTGTTAAAGAAGGACCATGTCTATTGGGACCAGGTACAGGGTGAAATCTTTTTTACACAGCGAAAGTTTTGCTACTTTGTTGTTTGGACTTCTAAGGACGTGGCTGTTGTCAAAATAGAGCAAGATGAAACCTGGGATGCAAATATTCCAGTCTTGAAAGAATTCTATTTTAAACACATTTTTCCCAAGATAGTGGAAGGTGCATTGTAATTTTATTTCCTTAAACAGACATGCGTGCAAGGCTTTTCACCTGAGAGTATTGGTTGTACTGTCTCTGGCTGTAACTTTTCTCGAGCAATGTCAGTGTCACCAGCAAAGATTTGGTAAATGTATTGGACTATTGGGCCAAATTTTAAAGAGATAAACATAAGATTGTAAATTTGAGTAACAAAGAGTGCAGGTTGTGTTGATCTTTATTATTTCTACTAAATGTCTTACAAAATATAATGGCATTCTGACTTTGTTTATATATTAACATAATTGAAAAAAGTTATTCGATTGACTCAGTTCTATCATATGATGACCATTATATTTGTTTACTGATAACAGCCAAACATCCTTTTTGTACTCAGATCACTCAAACTCTGCCCCCTCACACCCCTCTTTGATAAGTGGAAATTGTAAATTTACCAGTGCAGCACATAACTGAAAAATAACATCAGCATAACATCTTAAATAATATGGGATGAAAGTTAAAATTTTGAAATCCTTTAACCTTGCATTTGCCCTCTCTACATGGATCCTTGCTCTGGCAATGGATTTTGTTTTCCTTGCTTCGCTTTCAGTGAAAACACCATTATTCAAAAAAGGTGGAATGTTAAGAGAAACATTATTGGGCAAGATGTCTTGGATAAGAAAGCCTTTGTCGGCCAAAACCATATCCCCTGGAACAAGATGGTTCAACAGACCTGACTGTTGTACTATGGCTTTATCAGAAATGGACCGAGGGTACAATTTGCTAACAAAAGTTATTACTGCATTTGGTGCAACCCCGACAATTACTTTAAATGAGTTCATACCCCTGTAGCTTGAATAAGTGGCATTTTGCAAACTCATTAACCCCGGGGCTGCGATCTCCACATCGGTACAATCAATGACAATTCTACAAGAAGTAAACTCTGAAAAAGAAGATGGTGCACATAACACATTTTTTTGCCTGGACGGAATGGTTGTCATGATGTCATGAAATAATATGGAATGCAAAACATGGACAAAAGTGGTGACAATATTAGCTATTGTTGCAACACTGCAACTGAAAAGCTGGGAGAGGTGCAAGTTGGTATAATTTTGTCTTAGTTTCATTAAAGTAATGAAAATCTGGTCCTCAAAATTAATGGACTCTACTTTCCAACCAGAATAATAAACAATAAAATCTTTGAATCTCAAGGCATGAAGTACTACAATGTTAAAAACTTCTTTTGTTGGAAGCCCTGTTTCCATTCTAAGAACCTCTACACTCAATCCAGAAGCTGAGTAGTGTTTTTGTGTGTAGCTTTCTTTTTCTTGCAGGTCCTGAAGTTCCTCCCTGGCTTGATTTAATTCTGCCTCCAGTATTATCTCATTTGTTGTCTTGTTGCAACTTTCTTGTTTGGTATCATCAGTGTCATTATTAGTGGACTGCTGCTCAGATGTTGTGATTGCCTCAGCCACCATTTCCTGCACCGTCTTCTGTTTAGCTGTTACTTTTCTCTTTTTCTTTGGTGGTCCTCCTTCACCAGGAAATATCTTATCTCGATTTCTTTCGTAAATTGTGGGCCCATTTAATTTATCTCCATCCACAAAATGACAACTGCACACTCTAGAATGCTTGCTTGGTTCTCTGTCTTTCCTCCTATTTCAAAAAAACAGATAACAGAACTTAATCCTAAACACTTGTAAAGATTGAAATTGCTCAAAATTCGTTTCAAACTTTCAGCTAACTCCTGAAGTCCAGAAGCTCTTAAAAATATATTAAATAAATCAGTAAGCCATATGCATTTCATAGCACAAACAACATTGAAATATATGACTCAGTATGGGCACCGAGAAATTTTAAGTTTTGAAAGTAAGCACATGTTAGCACAGTGGCGTTCAGACAAACACATATTCTTTCAGCACAGTTGTATTCGAGGTTTTTCAAAATTTAAAATGTAATGAAAAGCAAATACACAAAAACCTACTCAGTACCCACAAACTTGACACTACATGCGCTTGTTCATCGATGGAAATCGCACACTCGCAAAAAAATGGCAAATGTTAAGATGTTCTTTTGAGCAAAGCGCTAATTACAAGTGCCGTTTACAAACCTTATCAGACGGATCCATCGCTTGTATTCGTCTTTTTCCTTTTTATCGCTTGGAAATGCAAAGAACTTGCAAGTGTGGCTTTCTGATGAATGACTGCATGTCGGAGCAAAGCAGTACACCATTGTGCTGTTGTGTTCGTTCCGATAAATTTCTTCCGACAAAAAGCGATAATTTTCAAATAGTATTTGACATTTTGACCCTGTGTTCTTCTTCTTGACCTCTTTTGTAATATAACACAAGGTTAATAAACGTTTTAATTATAAGACAAAGCAGAGACAAGCACTACGTGACCCACGCGCAAGAGATTGTCCGAGTTGTTTAGAACTGACTTTTTCAGCGCCATGGCAACGTGACGTCACACTTTAGAACTCTATTTTGAATAAACTGCCTGTGATAAAATACAAAAAACAAATGAAACACTAACATAGACAAATAGCAACAACAATAAGTAATCAAAAACTATAAAAATGTATCCTCACTTAAGTTAAATATACTGATATAAAACTGATTCACTTTCTTACTAAACAATGATACTCGATCAATTGTCCTAATAGCTACAGGCAGGCCATTCCATAAATTCACAATGCGATTAAAAAATGAGAATTTAAAGCATCGGTTCTAAAACGACCCTTGGCAAGTATGGCTTCTGTATTCCTCATATCGTACTTCTATGATTTGAAGCTAACATATGATAGGACGTCAAACTCAATGTGCCCCTTCAGACATTTAAAAAAGAAACATAAATCTAAAAGAATGGTGCGTACCAGGAATAGCGATCTAATTTGAGTATACAAATTATGGCATATAGATTGCAACACAATCCCTCGAAATAAACAAGAACATGATGAGAGATAGCCAGTTCACTTTCATGATCAAGCAAAGGGAGCTAATTTGAACGTAAACAACTGTTGTTAACAGCGATCTACGAAACTCAGTCTAGAAGCTAATTAACTGTGCCATTTAACATTTTCTCAAGCATATATGATTAAGAAATCTTAGACATCCAGTAAAACCATCTAATCAATGCATGCTCGGTCAAGTTGGCAGACAATATTACATACCTTTCTTTCCACTTTACTCGACGACTGCAGATGCTTGTTTATTGAAACTGAGCAACGGCCGTTGTGCAACTGAAATTTGGATAGATGAACTTTACATGAGGAACTGTTTTACAAGTTCCCAGCCAAGCTGAAACAACGAAATACAAGGATTCTTTAGCTAAATCTTCACGCCATCGACCCTTTAATCCCGCGAGGGAACCATAGTTAATAGAATCACATGACAAGGTGATCTTTACGTATGATGCACGATCCTCGCAGTAGAGAGCGCTATTCTTCGTTTTCAGCCACGTGACCAAATTTTGTAACGAAAGTCGCGACCGCCATGCTGGTGAACATGTGTTAAAGTAAATATGGCTTCGGTAGACGCGTCTTCGAGCGAAAGTGTTCCTTTTTCGAAGAATTATGGCAGTCTTACCGGTTCTGCTTAGGCCAGGTATCGAGTAAAAGTTCTTATTCGTGGATTTGATCCATACACGTTAAAAAAATCGGAGTGTAGCGAGGATTTAGTGGATTATCCCAGCGTGGAATATCCCGACATTGTGAATTATCTGGTACTCCAGACCTCGTGGATACCCGGGCAGCAAATGAAAGCGTATAAGTCATGTGTGGGACTTAGAACAGAGCCTGATGGAGAATGGATTTGCCCTTCATGTGCACCATAAAATTGATGTGCAAAAATTTGGAATTGCTGGTATAAAGAAATGTTGTTGTTCATGATGTACAAAGTTATTCAGTTCTTGCATTTATTTGTTATGATACCTTTTGATTACAACTGGAACATTTTTTTAGCTACCTATACAAAAAATGTTAACCCTTTAGGCATTTTTATCGTTGGTTGAATGTTTTATTAGTATTAGGAACCACCATAATTATTAATAACTACACAAATTTTAATTCAATTCCGTTGACTGTAAGGTATGGATTAGGCCTAAAAGTTATTTTTCTTAACTTAGAAACCCCTTGAAGAGGAAATTGTTGCTGAATTAAACATCATATTTTCTCAATGATTCCTGATACAATATTGATACTCTCACAAAGGGTCCAAATACTCTAATTAAAAGGCACAGACACTCTGATATATTAGTAAGGGCACAGCAAGTTACTGCAATTTTGTCTATTGGAGCCAAGTCATCACCTTGCCGAGCTGTCACCAGCTGAATAGGGAGTATTTCTTGCAATATAGTGTACTTTCTGTGGACAAGACCAATCACCCTTTCCACGTGGATTCGGACATTAGCAATTTTTCTGGTTTGCTCCACTTCCTCTGCAGACAACTGTTTCTTACCTCTAGTAAATGCTGGTATATGAAGGTGAGCTTGATACAGGGTCAGCAATATCAAAGCCCCTGTCAGCAAGCACTATGTCCCCCAGGTAAAAGCTTTCTCAACAAACCAGACTTTTCTGTGAGATATTTGTCACTCACTCTCCCACCCCATGCCTTTGAAATGAATGAGATAACACCTTGTGGTGTTACACCAAAAAATATATCTTATTAACCAAGCACGAGGACCGTACTGGGAGAATATTGGCCTGAGGTCTTGACAGTACGGACCGAGCGCAGTGAGGTCCGTACAAAAAAGACCGAGGGCCAATAATCTCCCAGTATGGTCCCGAGCAAGCTTGGTTAATAAGAGATTTATTACACGACTGAAGTTCAAAGGGACACTAGTGCAGTATCATTTGGGACCATTCTGGACAGTGCCCGGTCCAATACTGAGAGAATATTGACCGCCAAGAAAGCATTTTGATTGGTTGATTTTAGTTATATGCCCTCTTGACTTCCCAAGTCGTGTAATAAGAAACTTTATAGTATTGTTATGTTTATAATTATACCAGGTCATTGCCCTAGCAATTAGCGTTAAATCCAATATTAATCAAACCAAGTAATTTATTGACTGTAAAATCCTTAAACATCGATTCAAAAACGTTTTTCTTCCAAAACCTATTTCTACCCGAAAAGCCACAAGGGACAAAGCCACCGCCCGGCAGTTCCTGGATGGTCACAACAATTAGGCTAGATGGTCTTTCCATAAAGATCTCAAAGCAGTCAATGATGACTGCAACTCTCTTGCAAAAATTGTGTTGGAAAACTGCTGGCATGGTGGCTTGCAGTTCCTCATGCTTTGGCCACTGGATTAAAAACTTTAGTCTGATAGACACTAAATGAAATTCTTGATGTGGTTGGCACAGATATATTGGAACGAAAAGCTAAATCCTGCAATGGAGAATTGAGTTTAAGTCTAATTAAAACTAAAAGAAACTCTTGAAACTGGCCAAGTGCATTTTGGGTGGTTACTTTTATGCTAGGAGCAATAATATTAAAAACATGCATTAAAAGGGAAAATGTGGGGACTCCTGTATAAAACTTAGTTTTTTTGTCATTATTTGTAAAGCTTTCCATAGTTAACTGAAGAGACAGAAGTTGTCCCTTTGTACTGCTTAGCTCATCAGTGATGGGTTGCAAGTAGATCTGCTGTTTGTCCAGTTGAGCCATATCAAGGTCAGTCTGGTAGCATCCCTCTGACAAAACCTTTACTTCAGTCTGGCAAGATTGGTCATGTTTATCATTATCATTACAATCACTGTTGTCAGCAAGGTTAATGGCATCATCAATTGGACATGAACCTGAAGTGCCATCCTCAATGGGACATAACCCTGAAGTGAAATTGGTTGTGCGTGCTCCCATGAAAAATATAGATGCATCATATGTCAAGTGTATAATTTTATTTAGTAATGGCTGTATAAATATTCCAACATAGGCTTGTTGGTGGCAAGAATGAAAGGCCAAAAACTGGGTTGCTGTTGGGTTTACCAACATATCTGTCTTACTAAATACAATACTGTCTACAATTTGAATTAATTGAAATGAAAGGGATAATATTATTCCATATAAACTTGCATTCTGGCACAGTGACAACAAGAAGACAAGATGCAAGTGCCAACATTTTTAGTTAACACACAACACCCTCCATCGAAGAAACTTGAAACAAGTAAGCAAGTGTGCGATTAGGACCGCATTTGGGTCATGACAAAGTACACTCACAAGGTGTTTCAGTCTCGACAAACTCGCTGCATTGTAAACCCTCCTCCACACCGCTGTCTTGGGTAGTACTAAAGGAAGTTAACTCATAATATTTCCGCTTGATTTCATTCCTCTTTCGAGCGCGAGCATTTCGATCAACTGCCAGGGAAACATTTTTAATTTTGTCGTGACCAAGATTTATGGTAGGTGCCCAGTAATGGTTGGTGGGGTCCTGGAGCTCAGCACGTTCTCCTACAAGTAAACATTTATTAATGTCCTATTTCTTTGACAAAATTTCTATGTAATGATAACAAATCGTTAATTTAGGTCATTTTTTCGGACAATTCGTAAGAAATAACTTGGTTATCTCCTGATAATTCACGCAAATTCAAAGATGACAGACCATACGTACGAACATGTGCGCGAGGTGATTCCCTATCATTTGGTTCGGTCGACAATTTTATTCCTTGTGGAAGTGAGGACTGATTCCCGAGAAGAGATTAAAAATTTTACCAAAGTATTTCACGTTATCTACTTACCAGAAATAAAGTGATTGCTAGAGACGCGAGGGTTTTCAGCTCTCTCAGTTGTCGTCAAACTCCTTTCTGTAAATACTCGCGAAACACTGTCTTCTTCGGGCTTTACTCAATTTGTGAATTTCTTCTCCCTTGTTCAATATTATCGAAGGAAACCGGTAAAATTTAAATCTTTCTTTATCTCTTGCACTGTTGTGTCCGCAATTCTTCACTGCACAAATGTAACCCATTGATTAAGTGCTTAAAACACAAAGACCTTCGACAACCGTGACCTGAATTGACCTTGATCCCCTTTGTCTTGACACCACGCGATCGGCCGCTTGTCCACCAGCATGGCCGACTTCCGGTTCACAGGCCATTGCATAATTAGCCGTGAAGTAACGTGAAAACGAAGAATTTATGCAGTAACGAAAATCAGACCCGAAAAAAATCAGGCCTGTACGGGATTCGAACCACTGACCTCTGCGATACTAGTGCAGCGCTCTACCAATTGAGCTAACAAGCCAACTGGGAGCAGACCGTTGAGTTGATTCGTAATAAACCCGTGATGATAAATCAGATACATTGGATATATGAAGTTCATATATTTTGAACTGCGGTATTAGATACGTATGATGCACGGATAAAGTGAGAAGGCATTTTCCAGCCAAACAGCAAGATCTGGCCCTGAGGTGTGTTTTAATTGGAAACTTTTGATTTCTTGAGCAAGTTTTGATCTTAAAAGATCGACACTTTTTCAGTGTAATGCTCTTGGAGCAGAATGCTGGAGTTTTGGGATTTGTTGTTATATGAACGGTTTACTACAATGGAAATCGGGAATCATTGTGGGTGTTTTAGGCTGCAATAGGTGTCACATCAAACAGCCTTGCAATGTACACACTTACATAATGTGGTCTCTTAATTTCAACAAGAAACAAATAACAGCAATAGTCGTAATTAATACCATGTATGCGTGGCCTGCTGGTAAAGGGTTAAGTAGATTAACCAATTATTTTACAGTTCAATATGCATGCACCATAAAAAAATATCAAGTGAGTTGTTCAGATATTAATTTTAAGTTGTAACTTTTTGTTCATTTGCTCCTGAACACATGGATTTGCAATTAAAACAGGCCCTCACTTCTGAGTCATTTGTCAAAAAAATAAAGCTCCACTAGTGCCAATAAAAAAAATTACAGGTACTGTACATGATGAAAAAAGTTACAAACAAACTAACAATCCATTCAAATATAAAAATTTTGCAAACACAATTTCAACAGAAAAACAATTGGATGAATACCATTCATGGAGACAAGGAGCAAAATTGCAACTTGAGCTGGCTGACAATACTACTGAAAATTGAATGTTTGGAACTATAATGTTAGGGTTAGTAATGCTGGTAGGCAATCTACATGTATTTAACATTTTGGCAGTGTTCTTTATTACAAATACTGTAGACCTTGTTGGGTGTTCTTTGCAAAAAGACAATTCTCAACATGCTATTTTAAGCATATAACCACCATAAACTATATATCAGTGGAAAGGTAACAAAAATTAATGCACTATTTGTCTTAGCTTGATTGAATTGTAAACCACCTGGGGTGCAACAATACAAAATGGACAACCTTTCTTCAAGCAAATTAATCACAAATCAAATCCCACTGCACAAGTAAAACTTCTGCACAATTTGAATCCTGAGGGGTTGGTCTTCAAAACTTTCAATATTCTTTCTGGTTGCGTTGCAAATTATCTGTCACGTTTGCTGATCAAAATTTTACTGATACACATTATGCGACAGAGCCCATTGTGGGAGATCCATTTTGGAAAACAGAATTCCCCCACACCATCTTGTTGGTGGTTATTTTGGTTGGTATAGTTTACAGCAAAGTGTCCAGGTCTTTAAAAATTTTTTGTATTGCAAGTAAAGAGAACAAGTTTTTAATCACTGAGATTTAAAGGCAACCAAATTATGGCTTCATACGGCAACCGAATCACAATTCTTTAATTGACAGTTGGCACCCATATAAAAATGAATTCTACAACCTAGCTGAGTTGACAAGGAAATAAAAACAGAACCAGGAGAGCATTTCAAAATAGGTCAAATTAGTAACACTGAAGAAGCTTATAGGGATTGGAAAAGACACTGTTCTTTGCAATACTCTGATGTCCACTAGTAAAATCTGAATTTTATAAAAGTGGTAAAATGAAATAGAACAAATATTTCACAGGGGTTAGACAGTGACAGACGTGATTCAATTAAAAATTAATGCTCCCTTGCATTTGATGTAGAGTGAACTGAACAGGAGAAATTTTAACAAATATTGGGCAAAGCAAAGCTGTTTGCAGTGAAGCCATTGCCCAGCTCAGGGTTAAAGAGCAAATTGGAACTACATGTAGAAGTCCTGGGGCAGATCCAGGATTTAGTCAAGGGGGGTTCAGAGAATTGTTCCCCTTCTGAGGGGTCCAAGATTTTGAAAATTAGGTCTTCGGAAACATGATTTCCAGCGTCACGAGGGAAAATTTAGGGGGTTCGACCGAACCACCTGAACCACCCCTGGGTCCGCCCCAGAAGTCTCTCACCACTTTAAGATTCAAACCGAGTGCTCTACAGTGTCAAAGCAACTATATTCAAAAATGCATCTACAGCAGTAAAAGGTAAAAATTAGAATATAGCACTTTTAATTAATTGCCAGCAATATCAAAATTAACTTGAAGAAAAAGACGATTCATTCGAAAACCGCTAGTATAGGAAGCTCGGCAAAGTCTTGATCGCAAATGCATGTCACATTAAAAAATACTCTACAGCATTCACGATATTCCAGAATTGTCTTGGCTTTAGCCCCTCAGTTCACTGGAATAAAGACTAAATCTCCCGGCCGAGATGGTTTTCAATGTAGTAATTCAAGTTTTCAATTTGCAAACTGTTGTTGATAACAATATCCAATACATTTACATTGATGTCTTGAATGCACGCAGTTATACCGATAAAATCGAAAGTCATCTATTTTTCAAGAAATAGTCTCAAGTACATGAAATAAAACAAATAGACAACAAAACAATTATGAGATACTGGGAAAACAAAGAATTCATAGGTGCAGTTCCCTATAAATAACCAGGAACATGATGAGATAGGCAACTTTCACTTTCATGATCAAGCAATGCAAAGGTTGCTAATCTAAAACGAGCATATTCATTATACAACTGTTGTAAATGCCAATCTCCAAAACTCACCTAAGCAGCCATAAAACTGTGCCATATTACTCGCACATACATGAGTATGAAACCTTGGACATCCAGTAAAACAATCTAATAAATGCATGCTCGCTTAGGTTAGCAGACAACAACCTTACCTCCGTTTCCTCTCTACTCGACGACTGCAGATGTTGGTGTTTAATGAAACTGAGCAACAGCTGCTGTACAACTTCGACTTGGTGAGATCTACTTTACATAAAGAACTGTATTACAAGTTCAGAGCCGAGATGAAAGAAGGAAACACAAGGATTCTTTAGCTGAAACTTCACTCCACCGGACTGTTGATTTCACAAGAAAACTGCCCAGCTACTGCATTCCACTCAAGCAAGTCAGTCACGTGATAAGATAATTTTTACCGCAAGCCGGAAGTGTTAATGTTCTAAAAATATGTCTCATTGTTACTTGTGGTAGTAATTTTTTTGCTATAAATTCCACAGACGGCCCTTTAAGTCATAAAAAGAAAGAGAAATATTCAGTGAAATACTGATGTTTTAGCATTCCGTGACTCTCTGAGTACATGTTGAACATTGCGTGACAAATTATATGTACAGTACCTAGGCACGGCAAGACATAAAATTACTTCTAAGCTCTTCAGTTAGGAAACTAGTGCAATTTTGAACAACATTTTCCATTTCGGACCAGAGATAGAGTTCATCTCCGTCACCTGTTGCAGTATCTCAGAATACCAATCAGTTATTCCACAAAACATGCGCTAACGTCTACATCACATCGGATAAAACACATCAAGTTGGGCGAACTGAAAGCAAGAAGACGGGAATCAGGCGATACACCCTTTTGTCTGAACATAGGTCCGGTTAAAGTTCAAGCAATAAAGAAAATACTGTATCCCTTTGATAATAAGTTAAGACAACAAGAAGCCGTGTGCGATTTAGTATAACAGTTTGTTTGTTTCTTTTTTATAAACGCTTCCAACGTAAATGGGAGAAGAGCTCCAAAGAAGGAAGAATATTTCTCATTATTCATTCAAAATTCAGTTGTATCTTACAAGAAACCAATCAATTACTTTTCATAAAAACCTCAGCTGGCCGCTCTGGCAGTCAGATACTCAATATCCTAGAAAAAATTTCTACAAACACTTCAAAAGTTGCCGCCACGACGCGCTACGGCTACAAATGATTTGCACTTGTGGGACCTTGCAGTCGTGCAGCCTTAAAGGGGAAAGCCCTATACTTACAATGAAGCCCATCTTACTCACCAAAGCACAGCTTATCCCACGGTCGATATGCGAATACATGCAACCCGCAATCTCGTAACACAACAGGACTCGTATGAGATTGCATTAAGTGAATGAATGAATGAAAAACTTTATTTAAGTGTCTATGTTTTTAGCTATAAGCTAATGGGGGACACTAAAAAATTTAAAAGTCACTTACATTTACATATGTAGATGATAGTTATTTACAGTAGATAATTAAAAAGATTATAAAGGTATTTAGTAAAGTTTTAAATTTCAACGAGAGTTAAAAGGTCGACTTTTCTTATGTTCTTCTTGAACGAATTTAGAGTTTCTATCGTTCTTAGGTGTCTTGGTAACTTCGACCAGATGAGAGGTCCCATATATTTAATAGAATTCCTACCAAATCTTACAGTTTCGAATCTTGGCAGTTCAAAGTCACTGTTCCGTTAATTATATTGAGTGTTCTTTATATCAAATAAGTCAGAAATATTCTCAGGTACGAGACTGTGCTTAACTTTAAACATCAAAGTGGCAATGTCATGTAGGCGCCGATTGTTCAACGTCGGTAGTTTGGTGCGACTTAGCAGTTCTTGATAGGACGCTGATCTAGTTTTGTACACCGCCCTAAGTGCTCGCTCCTGAATCCGCTCAAGCTTTCTCCGATCCGATGCATTACAAAAGTGCCATACTAAATGACAGTAGGTTAGATGGGGCAGAATTGAGGACCTGTAAAGTAATAGTTTAGCATTACAGTGTATCAAGTTGCGTAGCCGCACTAGGACCCCTACTTTTTGACTGGCCTTAGAGCATAGATCACTGATATGACTAGTAAAACTCAATTTTTCATCTATTTGAACTCCTAAAAGCCGTATTTTCCCCATTCTCTTAATCGTATGACCATCAACAGAAAAATTTTGATTATCGTTGTCTTTGTCAACATTTCTCGGGTTGATCGTTAATAGCTGGAACTTTTCTGGGTTGGTTGAGAGATAGTTGTTCTTGTACCAGGATAGAGCTTTCTCTCCATGTATCTTGATACTTAGCGCGAAAATGTCATGCTTCTTCCCCGTGACATACATCAGATGGTCGTCGGCATACATGCTCAAATTAGCATTATTTATATGAAATGACATATCATTTTGGAACAAATTCCACAGAAGGGGGCCAAAGGACGAGCCTTGCGGGCAGCCAAGCACCATTCTTTTCCATTCACTCCTTTTATTTTCACTCTATTGAGCCTATTGTGAAAGTATGATCTAAGAAGGTTGAGAGAATTTTGTCCCATGCCATTGGCCTCGAGTTTCTTTACGATTAGAGAATGGCTAAGTTTCAACAACAATTTATCTTGCCTCGTTCTTACGCGCATGCATGTGGGTGTGTCTTTCTTTCCAGCATTGTAATGGCCACTTGCCAACCTGCAATCTCATAACACACCAGGACTCGCATGAAATTGCACTGGGATATGAAGTTTCGAAAATAACTTATCTTGCTTAGTTCGCGTGCGCATATCCGTGTCCTTTTTTTTTCTGACCTTGTTATGGCCATTTAAGCCGTTTTTATTTTTTTCTTTTTTTCCTTTACGTATATTCTAAATGAGGGAATGAATAACCAACCAAAAAATTTTGGTAAAAAGACGACTGAAGAGAGGAACGGTACATGCATTTCTTTATTTACCTCCTGAAATATTCTGCTTTTAAATGAACCAATTTACCAACAGAAATCTTACATTTCTAATGGTTGCAAGCCTCAGTACAGTAATAGTCGTGTATCGAATTTGGCCATGGGCTACCTGTGATTCCTGCTGGTAAATTCCTATGTATGCCGATATGATAACTTGATGTGACTGTTTAGTCGAAATTTCAAGGAATAATTCATAATTACTAGAGTTCATTGTTAACTAAAAAATATGTTTTATTTCATCTCCTGCGTGTAGGTCCCGCTTGTATCGATTGCAGGTCCATACAGGAAAGGAAAGTCGATATTCTGATTGAAACTTTTGATCAACCTGAGGTGTTCCCTCTCGGGCGTCATTTTGATCCGGAAACCGTTGGAATCTGGATGTGGATAGTACCACGAAAAATGCGAGTGAGTACGCTTTAATCCGGTAACTGAAAAAGTTCATCCGTACGTCGCAGTTTCGTTACTGGCAAGTAACCTCAACCGCTCAATGTTCTCTGACAGCTGCGACTGTCTTTTGCTCATTTATTGACACGATTACTAAATCCCAATTGGTAAAAGCATAGCAGGTTTTGAAAGCATTCAGAATTAGGGATCCAGGACAAATGTTTTGGTGAGTATTCTAGGTTTCTGTGGCAGTAGAGTGTTTGTGAATGTCTGAATTTATGACTTATTAATGTCGAATAAAGAATTGAAAGTTCCCTGTAAAAAAGGCTGGGGCGGGGACAGTGAGGTATATTTTTCCCCGCTAGTGTATCCAAGAATAAGAGGAAACTAAATGAAAGAAGCATTAATGTAACAAACATTTCTTCCATAAAATTTCGCATGGCTTGTCTTATAGAGACAGTGCAGCAATCTCAACGTCGTGCACGCTAAGAAAGTTTTGAAATCAGCGTTTTCTCCGCTTCTGACCACAATCAAGCTGCCCTGCTTTAAAAGTCATTCTAATAGTAGCGAGTAATTACTGCCTTCGACACCAGTTACAAGGATTCTATATTCAATTTAAATATATTTTGACTATTTTTGGCTTGACTAAAACAATGATAATCTCCATATTCACGTTACACACACCAAAGCTCACACAATTTGAAACTTTCTATTTGGGTCTCCAGGACTCTACTGGCAAGGAATGTATCGTGATCTTGTTAGTCTCTGAGGGAATTGATGCAGTGATGAGAGGAGGTGTGGATGACAATCAGATATTTACTCTCACTGTTTTGCTGGCCTCTGTGTTGATCTACAACTCAGCAGGGGTTCCCACTCAGACATAATCTCCATGGATTGGAGTATCCTTTAACAAGTACATCTAAGGATGGGGAAATAAGCGGGGTGGGGTGGGGTGCAGGGAGCTCATGAGCTGGGAATACGTCTACGTGTACTCCGGAGTTTGGTGAAACCCAGGGGGCGATATTTAAACAGCTTTAGTGAACGTGGGGCGTTTTCAAAATTTATTTTAGTTAGATGTTGAAGCCTATTCGTGAAAACTAGCTCCGATATATGCACTCCACAACCTCGACAAGAACGATCCGAGTTTTGAACACAAACCTTCTACTGAGCGCTTAATGGGAAGGAGTCCGCCTTATTTCTCGAGCACAGAATGGTAGCCGAGCTTACACCGGCAAAATTTTCCTGTTAAAACAAGTCCTTGTATAGCTTCTTTAATAAGCAAAAGTGAAACAAGAACCTTAAAGGATTTTTTGCCCAAAAAAGATACTAAGCTGAACAAAGAAGAAAAAGAAAGCTACCGCGCGCGATAGATGAAACGAGAAAATTTCTTAACATTTCGCAGTTTTATCATGAAGTTGTCCCAACGAATAAGACTTCGCTCCGACGACGGCAGTATGTGAGTGCGAGTGGTCCTCAAGACGACACAGAATTCTTCCACAAGACTTTTCCATTCATTATCTGGCTGCTTAGGGATGTTACTCAGTCCATTCCACCCCACTGCAGAGATATTAAGGAGTACTTCCTTTCAAGGGCAAGGCAACTCATTTTGAAACATTGGACAGAAATGACAAAAGTATTATTCAAACGCTTCCCAAAAATATCTTCTACTACAAACTGAAAACAATGGAGTACTCTTTTTTAATGATTAAAGTTTGTTATATCAATGATATACCCGAGTCTTCGAGTAAATGGCTTTGTTTTCTGGATGGAAGGGTCATTTTTTAACTTTTTGGAGGTGTGATGGTTTCGGAATGGAATAGGCCGTTTGGATAAACTACTCTCATCATTTTATGAGCTGTTTGATTGTTATAACTATGTATATATCTAATTACAAGTCGTCTAAACTCAAATATATTCTTGACTCAACCAAAACAAGAGACGAAAGCTTTCTTTATCCTCCATGGTAATTAATAAGTCTGCTAAGTTTATTTACATTTTGACAACGCTCGAACCGCAGTCGTGTCCAATAAACGAACGAGACTGATTGAGTGGGTCACCTTGATCACACTGCTCCATCCCCGGCGAGGCGTATATAAAATTGGTTCGTAAACAGTTATAAATTTTACGAGCAGCAAGCACATTTCAACTCTGTACACATACAGGAGAAATAAAAGAAGGCGTGGTAGCCTTTTTCCTTGTCCCCTTAGATTCGCAAAGTTTCCGTGACACAATACCAGACAATGAGGGACCGGTCCTTGTTGATCCCTTGGGGAGGGGAGGTGGGGAGGGGGGCAAAGGATTTTGGTTGTGTCGAACTAAAATTTACCTGATCCTCCCTAAGGCTGTTTAATATTCTACAGTCCCTCTTCTCTACACTGATGATAAACATGATTCCCCACTCTGTTCCTCCCTTAAAACTGTCTTCCCTCAAAAATCCTTCCCTTCCACCCCAGGAGATATTGACTGGTTCCTTGTTACAACTGCTTTTAAATCCAACAAGGTTTTCAAGGATCAAGGAATGGAACAGGCAGACCACACCAAACAAGTCGCTGAAAGCATTTTGCGTTTCTGCCCTGGCTTCAAAGCCTTCAAACTATCTCCACCATCTGTAGATGAAGAGGCCATGAAAAACATCAACAGAAACAGAAGTCAGATCAACAGTGAGTTCTTCTCTGAGAAAAAAAGGTTGCAGGTCTTGCTGAAGAGTACTTTAACTCCTAAGCGCAGCTTTAACGATGGAGAACTGGTGACTGGTCAAGGTAAAGCTTATCATTGGATCTTCTGTCAACTTCCATCTCCTGTTAGAGAGCAACACGTAACTTCTCATAGATTTATGTGTATTTTTCAAAAATTAACAGTTTTGAGGAAAATATTAGGAGGATAAACAAAATCTCTGGAATCTTAGGTTACGGCCTACTTCTTGAATTATCCTTCCCAATCCTATATTATGTTTTCATTTTTAGATTACTTTTTAAACCTTTTGTCTACAGTACACCGACAATTTTCCATCCCTCGATAACCCACTCTATTTCCAGGTCTGGCTGCTTTGGTTGAACTTTATGTGAAGGCCATCAACACTCCCGGAGTTATTCCTAATATCCAGTCAGCCTGGGACACATTTGTAACTGATAAATGTTTTGAAGCAACGCACGCAGCCATGCATGTCTATAACGCCATCATGCAATCAAAACTGTCTAATCAGCTGCCTTGTGACTCCGAAGACATTCGTAAATATCATGAAACTGCACTTGACCAAACAATCGGTCAGTTAGAATTTGAAACAATCGGAATATCCTCTGTTACAAGCGAGAAGTACCTGAACGAACTGATGGTAAGGAGTTTTTACACATTGCGTAAATATACCTCATTCAGTACTCTAAAAAAAAAAAAAAAAACTTCCCACGACCTTTTGAAAAACTCGTCCATTGCTCTCCCCAGTCCCAACCTTTTTATACGGATGAGTGAAATTTTCGATAATTGTAACGGGAAAAAATTTTTAAGATTTTACTAATAATAAGGCTAGAGGTTTTGGATCATGATGAAATATTTAAAAACGGAAGAGTACGTACCTGGTCGGAATTCGAACGCGGTGAAATCAAGTTGTGCGAAGGCATCTCCGACAATCTTGGATACTTAAAAAAAAACAGTAACTATGCTTCCTAGCATTCTTTGCGGCCCTTGGCCGGGAAAATTTTCATTAAGTTCAATGTTTTTTATTAAGTTACTTGTAAGAACAGCCAATAACGGTTCAGTTATTGTTTGGAAACACACGTAAAACAAAAACCAACAACAGCAGGGAAAGTACAATAGATGCGTAAGGTCTTTTCTTCTTTTTATTTCTCAGTCGCTTGCTGAACGAGATTATTTCATGTGGCAGACTGAAAATGATCAGTTCACTCGAGAGGCTTACAACGCTCTCCTAAAGCAACTCAAAAAACAACACTTGGACCCAATCCTCGCTCAGCTTCACGGGAAGGAAGGCGCCAAAGTCATGTTCGACGACATCGTAGCAGGATACAAAAACATTGAACAGGATTATAAGGATCGTGCCACCGGAGCTAAACAAATTTGTGCGGCTGTGTTCTTCGAATTCCATCCGGTAAAAATGCTTTTTATTTGAAATTAAAAGTTAGACCAGAAATGAGAAAAATGAATGAGTTTGAAGCCTCCTCATCTGCATCTTACATAATTTTTGACATTAATAATTTCACGGACAAAAAAAGATATGGATATCCATTGAATGCAGTTCCTTTAGTACAAGTACATTGCGATTCTCGTAGTAATCATTATGTAGCTTCAAGAGACTGTAACAGCTGGTAGTTACTGTAAAGAAAACCAACACACAAAGAAAAGATTGTAAGTGAAAGTTGTACTTTTATCCCAGGAACTTATGACAGAAATGCAGCAAAACTTAGGCGTGCTGAAACAATTGAAGGTTTTTAGACGAGAATTTGAGTCGAGAAATTGCAGCTAAAGCTTATCAACAGCAAGAGAAGATAAAACTTGAGGTTTTGATGATACACCTTTAATCGACGTACTGATCATATTTATTTTTAGCGGATGTTAGTGAAATTTACAACGAGGAATGGCAAATTAGGAATAGGGAAAAAAGGGAAAAAGGGAATGGGAGACTAAATGGGAATTTTTTTTAATGCTCTACATCAAAATAAAAAAAAACCGAAAAATATATGGAATAATAGCATTCCATTTCTCAAAAACCTCAATCAACTGAGATTTAAGAGAACATAAGCTGACCGCAATTCATCCTTTCTTTGTGTTTTTTTACCAAAAGCATGAAATATATATACCTTATGAGACGTTTTGTTGTGTAGTATCGCTGAGTATGTTTACGAGTTGTGCAGTATTTTGACGAGCCCGTAGGGCGAGTCAAAATACAAATAACAAGTAAAAATACTCAGCGATACTACACAACAAAACGTCTAATAAGTTATTTATTATCCAACAGGCCAAACTGTTATTTCAGTGCGGGCGAATTTCACGGATATTTATTTCGGGGAGTGCGTGACAGAAGTATCCGAAGCGAAACGAAATTGGCGTGTTGTCGTGTTGCTGTTTCTGTTTTGTTCAATAAATGAAGAAATTTCCTGGTCGTCTAGCTGTTTTTCTTCGTTCGATTCATCTAGTAAATTTAGATCTATATTTACCAACCATTCTGACTCTTTGTCGTCGGAAATATGATTCAAATTGTCCGCCACTTTTTTTTTTTTTTTCGTTACTACAATCCAATTCTTCGCTTGCGCTATGCGAGAAAACCTGTTTAACCGGTACTCTAGAGTACAAATAGCGCGTGATATTTGTACTGGTCTATGGCGTTATTTGTACTCAAAGAAGTGTAGTTGGATAATAAGATTCATTATTTTACATGCAATAGAATATTATCATCTGCTGGACAAAGCTTATGTTGATTTGAATTTTTATCCATTTTTCTAGGAAGAATACGAGCGTTTGCAACAAGAAAATCGCCAGCGCCAGAAGGAAGTAAGACATTTTGAACCAGTGTCAGTATCTGATAAACTGCACACCTACCCCTCCCTTGACCAACGACAGTCAAATAATAACGAGTTAGGACTAATGTCTGTTAAGAGAGGGGTGGGTGCGCAGTTGCTGAGACACTGACATTAATCCCACATCATAAATAATCTACCATCGTCAAATCCACCATTTGACGATTTCCAGTTTTCCAGATCACAAAAAGTGAACGAGGAGGACCATTGAATTCTATTGGTGAGCTGAATAGTCGCACCTTTGTTCCAAGGAATAGAAACACAAATTTCATGGCGATCAATTATATACAGCGAATTCCAAGGAAAGACGGAGAAAACTAAGCCTTTGGTAAAAGCGTGAGCAAAACTCACTCCAGGTTATTTGAGTCACTTCCTTTTTGGTAGCAGAGAAGGTGATCACTCAAGGTACCCGAGGTTGCATCTTGTCTGAATGAGTCCTGGTGCTGGGGCCTTCGTCTCTGCCAGCTCCTTCTCTCTTCATTTTGTGATGAGCCAAATTAAATTCATCGTTCCATAATTTCTATGTTATAAGAATATTACCTCATAAAAACTTTTTCATTTACAATTACCTTTAAATGTATCTTTAGTTGATTCACACCAGCAAGAATAGATCTTATTTTAGTTTTTCTCACCAGAAATTCATTCTATGCGACTGAGACATTAAATGTTTTTTGCACAAAGGGGGAACCAGGGTAGATGCCATTATATTCTTCACCATGACTCTCTTATGGCTGTCTGACCTCAACTTTTTCCTGTTTGGTAAATAGATGAAGATACTGAAGTCAAAACAGGAGGAGGAAACAAAGAGACCCCGTGAACAGATGGAAGCTGAAGCAGCAGTCCAATGACAACAGATGGAGAACATGGTAAACGCGAGAATGATGCAAGCTGAAAAACAAAGACGAAATTTCATGCAAGAACACCAAACACTTAACCAACGACTTGCACAAATGCAGAAATCTAATGAAGGCATGGAGAAGACAGTGGAGAGCTTGAGACAACAGCTGCTACTCAATCAGAGCCGACGACAGCAAATTGAAAAGCCGGGATTCTTTGATCGAGCGCTGCAAATGATACCAGTCTTGGGTGGGGTCGCTAGCACCCTATCAAAGTGTAGCGTCATGTAAGGCCTCTACTGTGACTTGCAACGACTTAACTACCTTAAAGTTATACAGTCCGTTTAATATCGATGGACATATTCTTGATTTCATAGATGAGCTGAAAATTGTGTGTTTTCCATGATAGCAATTGGACTGCAAAACAACTTGAATGTGATCTAAAATAAAATAATTTGAAAAAGAAACTACTCGTGTCTTCTGATTATTTACCAGCAAGCACAAATAAATTCCCCTTCAGAGGAATTGAGCCCGAAAACTAACTAGTCATTGTAGGCTTTGTTTACGAGAAATGTGATGAATGCTTGAGAGATCACGCTTGCTTTAGTGGCACGAGCCAAGAGATAAACGTGCAGAGGCCTAGGGCGAGAAGAGAGAGAATACTAGACTTTCCCTCCCTCTCTTCTTTTTGCCTTTTTTGCTTGTTTGCCTCAGAACTTGACCAAATTACTTTACATTGACGATCTTAAAGGAAAGTATTGTATACGCTGTATTCTGATTTCCTTGTCAAGCAGATTTCAGATTGAATCTTTGGTACCTCGCTGATACAACACACGACTTAAAAACAGCCAAGTTATTCTAAATTGTTACTCCGTTCATTACCTAGCCAAATCAGTTGCCATCTAGCTCTTTTTTGAACCTTAGTCCTCTTTTTTTCAGCTCAGCTTTTGTAAGAAGTAGCTTGATCCATCCTCCCCCAAAATATACAACTGCCTACTACAGGAAAAAATATGAATCAATCGCAAGATAAATACCTAAAGCAACTTACTTTCCCTATCGTATTTCGTATTTCGTTCGATATGGCGAAAAAACACCTGATTCATTAATTCTTCGTTTCACTCAACTTACATTTTAATACACAAAATAAATATTTGACGCATTCAAAGATATTTGTCCATGTAGGGAGCGGTAAAAGAGAACAATCATTTTTCTTTTATGCAAATAGCTTCAAGTGACCAAAAACTTTATTTTACAACAAGGGAAATGTTCTCATTTACAAACAACAACGGTTCTTGACGATTAAAAAAAAGTTGAAGGTTTACAAGCAAGCACACGAATTGAATTAAATACTGTACGCTTGAGCTTCGCTTAACTGACTCCTCCTAACCTATCCTCGTCTTATTTCAAGCTACAGTAGTTTCCAGTTTGCTTCGTTTTGAGATTAGAAGGAGGATTCCTTAAATTCCGTATTCCTTGAAGCTAAAACGAAGGTCCACAGGTCACAGGAAAGAAGAGAAAGCAGCGATATAGATGGGCAGATCTTTTATTCCGGTGATGGCAATAAGAATAACACATCAAAAAGTTGTTCATGCTCAGCGATGTCACAGAGACATGGAAAGCAAAGTAAACAAACACATACGGTTGTAATTTTAACAACTTTACCATCAACAATGCTTCAGTCTAAACATCTTTCGACCATCTTTGACTCGCCTAAGAGATGATGATGTCTCTTTTTACGTTGCGCACACCATAGCTCCAACAACTTGCAACTTTCTACTTCGGTTTTCAGGATTCCACTGGCAGGGAATGTACTGTGATCTTGTTAGACTCAGAGGGAACTGATGCAGTGAAGGGAGGAGGTTTGGATGACAATCAGATATTTACTTTCACTGTTTTGGTTGGCCTCTGTGTTGATCTACAACTCAGCAGGGGTTCCCAATAGACATGCTCTCAATGAATGGCGCTGCGCGTCAGGTCTAAAAATAGATATGTCATCTTTAAACCCCCCGCTGGTTTAGGACAGACACTCGGAGTCTTTACAAGGAGTTGTATGCGAAACATGTCAGAAGCAAGAATATTTTCGGTCAAAAAGTGCTCTAATTTCTAAAATGGTTGCAACTAAACATTGCTATTGGGGTACATATAAAAATGACTCAAGATATCCAGAGAGATTGCCAGATTCGCTTAAAGAAATGCTTAAAAACAGTCGGAAAGCCGAAGCATGACTTGGAACTTTGTGAACACCGGGTAAACCATGTTCAAGAAAGAATTTCTCAGTTGATAGTATTAACTACAATACTTATATTTGGGCTGTAAACTGAAATCCTTGACAAAAACCTTTTCAAACCGCTTGTTTGGAAACGTTATATACACGACATCTCGCTATGGAGTACAAACAAACCAACAATAGAACGTTTCATTGAAAAAGCAAACAATCATCATCCAACATTAAAATTTACGGCTGAAATTTCTAATAAGGAAACAACATTCCTGGACACCTACATCTACAAAGGCGAACGATTCGAAAAGGACGCAATCCTTGATGTGCGTACTCATTTTAAACAAACTGAGACATTTCAGTATACGCACTATAGTTCCTGTCACCCACAACAAGTTAAGAAAGTCTTAATAAAAGGAGAGGCCCTTAGACTTCTCAGAACAAACTCCTCTCAAACAATATTCGAGGAGAAAATTTCAAATTTCAAAGCGCATTTGCGAAAGAGAGGCTACCCAGAGGCCCTCTCTCAGAGATGAATTTCAAAAACAGAAAACTAGCTCTTCAACAGAAACCGAAGACGAACTAACGAATCTTGCCTTTTATTTCCCAATACCAACCATCAGTGCCAAACCTAAAGCAAATTCTCATGAGACACAGGCATTTAATAGAAACAAAACCAGTACTGAGCGAGCTATACAAAAATCCGCCACTCGTATCTTACAAAAGAGGGCGATCGCTCGAAGATATACTCGTAAGAGCCAAACTTTGAATAGGCTATTCTAAACACGCGCTGGGCAGTCGTGTAGGCGGCCTGTCAACTCCCTTTTTACATTGAACTGTTAGATCCTTAAGTTTCACGCGATCGACTTTACTTGTCTTTAGTATCTTCGCCTGAAGCCATTTCCCGTCATCTATACTTGAATCAAGTACATAATGTTTTCCCGACATGACGCAGTCACGAACACGTGCGATGAGGTCTGGTCGTTTTCCGCTTAATTTCAAGCCTCTACACTTTAACCAACGCTTCAATTGTGTGTTTGTATAGTTCTATGGGTCTTGCTCGAACTTTTGAGCCAGGAACACCGTCGTTTTGATTTAAAATACGAGCTTTAGAGACGTTTAAACTACAGATGGGTGCATCATAGCCCATATTCCTTTACTCGAGAAACTTGTTTGTTTTTCCTAATCGCTCTAGGGGGTCAAAACTTTGTGACGTCACAAACGCGCAGCGCCATTGGAGTATCCTTTAACAAGTACGTCAGATTATAGGGTTTGGGAGATAAGTGGAGTGGGAAGGGAGCCCATAAACTGGGCACTAGTTTATCTGCGTGTACTTGAGTGCTTGTATTGTTGAAATCCAGACACGTTATTTAAACCATTTTAAAGCGCGCACGGTTTCCTCGCTCTAAATAGATACTGAAGCCTATTCGTGAAGCATGCACTCTGAAACGTCGACACGAAGAATCCGATTTTTGTACACAAACCTTCCAATGAGAACTTGACGGAGGCTTATTTCTCGAACTTATTTCTCGAACACAGCGTGGTAGTTGAAATTTCCCGATAACATAAACCCTTGTCTACCTTCTCTAACACGCAACAGTGAAACAGGAACCCCTTGATATAAAGATTTTAGGCCCAAAAAGGATACTAAGCCAAACGTAGAATAAAAATAAAAGCTATCGTGGGCGACAGATGAAACGAGAAATAAAAATTTCTTAACATTTCGCAGTTTTATCATGAAGTTGTCCCCTTCGCTCCGACGAAGGGTTAACGTTCGAAACGTCAGCTTTTGTAATCGTTACGGCGGCCAATTTACCATTTCAACTTTGTTGATATATCCAAATTATTTCGTTACCCCCACCGACGCAGCCCAAAACAGTTTCTTTCGAAACTATCAGCCTTTATTCACCCGTAAATAAGACTTCGCTCAGCGTGAGCACAAGGACACAGAATTCTTCCACAAGACTTTCCCATTCTTTATCCGGCTTCTCAGGGATATTACTCAGACGATCCATTCCACCCGACTCTAGAGACATTAAGAAGTACTTCCTTACAAGGATAAGGCAACTGATTTTGAAACGTTGGACAGAGTTGACGAAATAATAAATCAGACGCTCCCTAAAAAGTAATATCTTTTCCAAACTGAAAACAATGTAAAACCCTTTGTTACAGCCGCAGAAAATTAATCAATATATTGTTTTCCCGGACTGGACTGTTAGACTTTGTCCTATCAACATAATTCCCGAATGTTCGAGTAAATGGTTCTTTTCTTTGGATGTAAGGTTTATTGTTTAACCTTTAGGAGATGTCATAGAGTTGGAAATGGAATAAACGGTTTGGATACAACACCCTTATTATTTTATGAGTTGTTAAATTGTAGTAAATGGGCATATATCTAACATGGTTTGATGCGACTCTGGTTTAAAGATTCAATGAATGTAATCAAAATAATAATAATGATAATAATAATAATAATAATAATAATGATAATTATAAAGATAATTATAGACGAGATACCACCCTGGTACTCTCCCGACAAGCCGAAGCCCGTGTATGAGTCAGAGAATGTTAAAGCTTATTAGGATGTCCCTATATATGCTGATCAACAAGAGGTCAGATGCAATAGGGTGGATGCACGCACTGTACATCATATGTGCAAGAGAGTTGTGACGATGGAAATGAGCTGCCCGTGGGTCAACAATCGGACAAGAAAGGATGAAGAGAAGACACTGAAGTACGGACCCCTTCGCTGGGAACTAAGGCAGCAGTTCCCAGGCTACGAGGTCAAGCAATATAACATCATTATGGATGCCCTCGGAGGGGTGGTCACGGGAGCTGGATGTCATGATGCGCAAGCTGGTGGGAGGCAGAAGCACAGACGTACTGCGAAAGATGCAGAGGGCAGTGCTCTCGGACACGCTGAATTTTTCCCGGACTTTCAAGGTGGCTGTTTGAGTTCCTGTTAGAAGGAGGACCGTAGAAACAACGGAAAAGCTTCTTAGGATTAGTTAATGTACATTTATTTTTTACTCCATGGCTCACAGGCTACGGTTTTCGCCCTGTGCTGCCTGATTAGAATGTAGCATTCAGTTGATTTCTCTGCGACATAATAATAACGGATTATTCACAGTACATCCACATAAAAAGGTGTGGCTCTTCATCTGTGAAGGCCTACGAGACTAATATTTATATTACATGTACAATAAAAATGGAAAAAAACCTAATTGTAATAAAACTATACATGAATATGAATATGTAGAATGTAATGGTTGGTGGTTGGTCGTTTCTATGTCTTTACAAGGAAGATAGAGCGCGCACCTTTAAGAACGCCTTGCAGAGCCTGCATTATTCTTTAATATCTTTTCAATTCCTTATATTTGCTGGCAATTCATTAAAAAATCATTGCTGCTGAATGTTGAAAGGTGCTTTGTATAAATGAAATATAAAGCCTTGGAGGAACACTGGAACAGAGATGCCTAAACGGCTGTAACGACTTCCAGATTTTAATGGGAGAGCCAGTTATCAGAATACAATGCTTTAAAAATAGTGTTTAGTAGCGAGTAGTCTCTTAGCTCCAGGATAGGTAGCAAGCCAAGATCCAAGATGGTGGATATACTGTTTACACACTTACAAGTGACGAAACTAGGGATAGCAAACTGGAGCCTTTGTAGTCTGGCTGAGAGAAAGTTTGATAGTGGATAAAAAACAATGTCACGGTAGCTTATTATAGACAGAATTAATGTTTCTACCAAATGTTTCCGTTGTTTAAAATCAGTAAAGTTCCTTATTTTTCTAAAGGTTCTCAGAGTTGCATAACAAGGTTTAAGAATAGAACTAACATGGGATTCCCATTTAAGATTCGAGTCAATGTGTACTTCTAGGAGTTTTGTAACATTTATACGTTCCAGTGGAGTATCTATCAGAGATCTCTAATCCCAACTCCAGATTTCCGAGAGAATGTAAATAAGCTATCTGTAGAGTTGAGAAAATAATGGCCTTGGTTTTCTTAGAATTTAGGGCGAGGTTAGAATTACAATTCATAGACCCAACGTTTCGACACTCCTGTCTCACTAGTGCCTTCATCAGGGGTGATCTGATCGTTGTAACAAGAGACCCTTTTACACGCTCACTAATTACTTGCCGTTTTTCTGTCGAGGTGTAAATAGGCGTCAGGTAATAAGCCGCCATCATCAAAATTTAAAGGAGAGTGACTGGAGTTGATATGCTAAAATGACTCGTGAAATAAGCACATTACAGCCTCGTACGTATAATGCATATGTCACATTAAAAAATCCTCTGAAAGCATTCACGATATTCCAGAATTATCTTGGCTTTAGCCATTCAGTTCACTGGAATAAAGTCTAATTCTCCAGGCCGAGATGTTTTTCAATGTGGTAATTTAAGTTTTAATATTTGCAAACTGTTGTTGATAACCATATCCAAATACATTTAAATTGATGTCTTGAATGCACGCAGTTATACCGAGGAAATCGAAAGTCATCTATTTTTCAAAAAAATAGTCTCAAGTAAATGAAATAAAACAAATAGACAACCAAACAGCAATGAGATACTGGGAAAACAAAGAATTCATAGGTGCAGTTCCCTATAAATAACCAGGAACATGATGAGATAGGCAACTTTCACTTTCATGATCAAGCAATGCAAAGGTTGCTAATTTAAAATGAGCATATTTATTATACAACTGTTGTAAATGCCAATCTCCAAAACTCACCAAAGCAGCCATAAAACTGTGCCATATTATTCGCACATACATGAGTATGAAACCTTGGAATCCAGTAAAACAATCTAATAAATGCATGCTCGCTTAGGTAAGCAGACATCAACCTTACCTCTGTAACTTTCCTCTCTACTAGACGACTGCAGACGTTGGTGTTTAACCCATTAATGGCCGCAGCTTTTGTGGAAAACTGTGTTTTGAAGCTAGTCCAGCAGATTTCGGGTCACTGTTGGGGTTTTAAAAGCTCGAACTTACCAAAAACCACTTGACAGCTCGGGCACTCGACGGCCTTTCGATCCAAATGCAAAATGGCGGCCTGAAAATCTCGGGCACGCGCAGAGAGCCCACTTACGACTTCTACTTTTCTCTCTTTCTCCTGCCCTTTTTTTCCCCTCTCCTTGCCTAAAGTTTCTCCTCACTTGCTGGAAATTGAGTAGGCTTCATTTCGGTGTAGAGATTTTTCAGAAACTACTCATTATTTTCAAAGCACATGCTCGGAAAGGTAGGTGGGTAGTGAAACACGATCTTCGTGCAGATTTTCCAGTCAAAGTGACACGGTTTTTTGGCTATTTCCCCAATCTCCTCCACTCAGTTGCGCTCATTCTGGTATCGTCTGCAAGATATTTTCAACCCGTTCAAGTACATGCTCGAATTCGTGCTCCAGAGTTAAAATTGATGACGTCACAGGGCGTAGAAAGGGTGTGGGTCCCCATGGGCGCATACGGGCGCACTGGACGTTAATGGGTTAATGAAACTGAGCTACAGCTGCTGTACAACTTCGACTTGGTGAGATCTACTTTACATACAGAACTGTTTTACAACTTCAGAGCTGAGATGAAAGAAGGAAACACAATGATTCTTTAGCTGAAACTTCACTCCACCGGACTGTTGATTTCACAAGGAAACTGCCCAGCTAGTGCATTCCACTCAAGCAAGTCAGTCACGTGATAAGATAATCTTTAGCGCAAGACGGAAGTGTTGAATGTTATAAAAATATGTCTCATTGTTACTTGTGGTAGTAACAGTCTTGCCCAAAATTCCACAGATGGCCCTTTAAGTCATAAAAAGAAAGAGAAATATTCAGCGAAATACTGGAGTTTAAGCATTCCGTGACTCTCTGAGAACATGTTGAATATGCGTACCAAGGCACGGCCATAATAGCCAATTTCCGAATTACCCTTGGCCTCATTTTCAAAACGAGTCCTGGTGCTCATTCTTTCATATGATTATAAGTATTCATTCACATGCAAATTAAACTCATTTTCACAAGAATGGCAGAGCACCAGGCCTCGTCCTGAAAAAGAGGCCAAGGGTAATTCGGAAATGGGCTATTGTCTAGACATAATTACCTCTAAGCACTCTAGTTAGGAAACTAGTGTAATTTTGAACAACATTTTCCATTTCGGACAAGAGATAGAGTTTATCTCCATCATCTGTTGCAGTATCTCAGAAAACCAATCAGTCATTCCACAAAACATGCGCGAACGTCTACATCACATTGGATAAAGCACATCAAGTTGGGCGAAGTGAATGCAAGAGAACGGGAATCAGGCGATACACCCTTTTCTCTGAACATATGTCTGGTTAAAATTAAAGGGAAGCAAGAAAGAAAATACTGTAGCCCTTTGATAGTAATTTAATACACCAAGAAGCCGTCTGCGATTTACTATGAAAGTTTGTTTGTTTGTTTGTTTTGTGTAGGTTCTTTTTAATTTTTTTTTCTTTTTAAAAATGAAGAGGTCAACTTATTGTTTCACACTTTTCAAACTTTTAGTTTGAAACAGCACAGAGTTCCTACCTCTTAAAGAAAAGCTAGTTTGGGGCTTGTGGTCAGATTTTTTGTTGTTGTTGTTTACAGGTAAATGGGTCTATAACAAAGGGGAGGTTATAAGTAGAGGGGGCTTATCAGCCGCTATTTACACGCGGTAGGACATCGATCTGCAGGATATTGATGATCACGCTCCGATTTAACGAGCAAACATTCGAGGCAATCATCCACCTTGGAGTTATCAATCAATTCAAAAGAAAATTCTTGTCTCAGGTTCATTTCCATTGAAAATTTTGCTGATCTTTAACAAATAAAAATTTGGAAAAATTACTAATAACAGCAAAATAAGGTCACAGCAATAAAACGAAAGTCAATCATGCATTTCTGCGACAAAGCAGCATCTGATCTCCCCAGCTTCGCTCTGCTTTTTCCTTCTGGAAGAATCTGAGGTCTCTTTAATAAAACGGCAAGTCAAGCGGCCGTTTTTTAATTGGGAATGTTAGTGTAGTTCTGTTCACATGTGCGATCTTCAGTAACGATTTCGCCATTTCACCATTAATTAATTGATGAAATAGTCTTGACCTTGACATGTACACAAGTGTTATCAACATACAAAGAAAACACCCACTCTTGAATTTTATTTTCTCCTTGTTAGTGAGGCACAGGTTTACCAAACTCTTCTGATTTAACGATGAAGTAGTGTTGACCTACCTGTGGATGATTTTGCCGGTCACACGGGTGTTATCAACATACAAAGAAAACACCCACTCTTGATTTTTATTTTCTCCCTGTTAGTGAGGCACAGGTTTACTAAACTCTTCTGATCTAACAATGGAGTAGTGTTGACCAAACTATGGATGACGAGTGTTATCAACACACAAAAGAAAACACCCACTTTTGAATTTTATTTTCTCCCTGTTAGAGAGGCACAGACTTACTAATCTCTTCTGATCTAACTTGAACGTTTGTAAATCTGCGGGTTCCAATGGAAAACCTAACCAACTCATCACATATCGTCTAAACTAATGGAGATGTTTTCTTACATGTAACTCAACCAAAACCAGAGAAAAAGCTTTATTTCCACTTTTAGTAATTTAATTAGTAATTTGGTATGTCTGTTTAGTTCATCTATATTTTGACTACGCTTTAAAGTTAGTTGTATCCTATTAACAAAAACTGAACTGATTGACTAGTTCACCGTGACAACATTGAGGACTTTGTAATTTGCTTCATCCTTGGCGAGAAGGGTTTTGAAAATTGGTTCGCGGGATATCAAGGCCTTGACTAAATTTTAATACTTCGAGAAGCAAGCACATCAAAGCATTTCGTGAATATACAGGGAAAAAAAAGCTAGAGGGTGTGGCCACCTTTTCCCTCGTCTCCTCAGACTCGCTGAGTTATGATCTCTAAACCAGCTTCTTGTTTAATCAAACAAGTTTTCAAGCAACGATGAATGGAACAGGCAGGCCACACCCAAAAAGTAGCTGAAAGCATTCTGCGTTTCTTCCCCTGGCTTCGTAGCCGTGATGAAACTACCTCCGTCCACCTTTTAGAAATGAGGAATTCATGAAAACATCAACACGTACAGAAGTCAGATCAACAGTTAAGGCTTCTCTGCCGAGGAGAGAAAAGTGCAAGGTTTTGTTGAAGAGGATTCCGAGCTCACTCCTAAGCCCAACCTCAACGATGGGCTGAACTAGTTACTGGTGGAGGAAAAGCTTATTGTGCTAGGTCTCCATTTAACTTCATCTCTCTTGAAAGAGCAACGCCTAACTTGTCCAAAATTCTAAGAATTTTTCAGATAGAAAAAAAATGTTTTGACGACAATTTTAGAGGTATTAGCTTAATCCCTGGAATTTTATATAAAGTGGCGGCCTAACTCTTGAGTTGTCCCGCGTTCCCAATCCTGTCCCATGTTTTTCAATTTTACATTACTTTTACACTTTTTTGTCTAAAGTACACACTTTGAATTTGACTTTAAAGTATTTCCTCAAAGGTCCTTTAACTTGAAGTTAATTTTCTATCCTTCGATGACCCACTCTATTTGCAGGTCTGGCTGACCTAGTTGGACTTAACGTGAAGGCCATTAACACCCTCCTGGAGTGATTCCCAATGTCCAGTCAGCCTATGACATAATTATAGCTGATAACAACACACGCAGCCATGCATGTCTTGATTTTCATACGCGGAAGGATGTTCACATCGGTAACATCTGTAGTGTAGCATTTGCGGCGACCACAAATCTAGATTCTCAAGTTTAAATGGGGCGTCGCTCCAAGACGCGGTCAACGAGGCGTTTGTGGACTATTTTACAGATCGAGATAACAAACCAAAGTTGACCGTTTGTACGAGTCTTTACTCTTGAAAGGCAATCGACCACGGACCACAATCATCGATGAAAATCACAATCAATCTCACAATCGATCAATCTATGGATCGTAAGCTGAAACAATAATACAACAAGTTCTGTTAATCTATGAAATTTCGTTGAATACATAATCAAAGAATCGCGTATAAAAAGCTGTGCCCCAACGCCAATAACGAGATTCAAATGACAAAGAACAACACAAATAAAACAGTACAAAAGTATCGAAACAAAATACAAGAATTTTGGTGGCTGGTTAACAGCCCATTGTTCTTATCTAAATTGTGGACGTTCACTTGCATTTGGTACAATTTTGGCCATACAACGGAATATCTCTTCGTGCATTGTCGCCCAACACTGAAAAAACTAGACCAGAAATGAGCAAAGTTGCAGAGGTACTGATATAACGGTTCTGCTTGTGCCAAAGGTTGAGAAAACGAAAGGGCGAAAGTTTACCAAGACTGCTCAAAAACTTAGGAAGAACTGATTTAAGGGACGCTAAACTCGCCTTTTTTATGCGCGTAGTGACGCTGAAAGGTCTGATTACAAAACCGATAGGGATACAGAAAAACAGATATACATCGTGTTGGGGGGTTAGCAATTCGCTTGACTTTTAACAAGAAGTACCAAGACTCTGGACTCTTCTCTTTTTATTGTTTCCTACTACAACGTTTCAGGTCTTTTCTTCTCCTACAACTACTTTTTAGCGAGGAGTGTCCACGTATTAAATACAAAAATCGCAGACATGTCTGGGTTAGCTGACCGTGGAAGTTTCCATAGTGTATCCGTTGTTTTGCAAAGGGGGAAATTGGGTGGCTCGCTCCGAAGTACTTGGCGAGCACCAAGGAACCAATCAAACGCCAATCATCGAGCTGCGCACGAGAATCGCGCGCAAAAACAGGATCTTCGGTTTGGGTAAACCTCAGGGTCAGTTTTACCAATCCAAACATGACCACCTATGAAACTAATTATTCTCAACCATAACAAGCGAATAAATGTCTAGCACGGTAAGAAGGAAATCCGCGAACTGAGCCAAGTTCGAGCATACACTAAAAATAAAAGATCAAAACTATAAATCTAGCAAAACAACACCTAGGCGCAAAAGGCAAGGCGTAACAAAACAAAACGCTTAACTGGAAAATTCTCAAAACAAAAACTTCCAATATTATCTCAC
The DNA here is from genome assembly GCF_964205215.1 of Stylophora pistillata. Taxonomy (NCBI): domain Eukaryota; kingdom Metazoa; phylum Cnidaria; class Anthozoa; order Scleractinia; family Pocilloporidae; genus Stylophora; species Stylophora pistillata. The sequence goes on along the minus strand of NC_142521.1, from coordinate 36,160,027 downwards.
AACAATTGTAATCAGTAAGTATCTAAGATCATGCTGATATTAGTGAACTAATCAAACAATCAATTTAAAAATGAGCCTTCTGTCTAGTGTCCTTAACATGTAGCAAGGCATTTCGTAGACTCTACAGCACTAAACAGATCAGAAACTGTACTTGACCAAGCAATTGGTCAGTTAGAGGCTGAAACAATCGGAATATCCTCCATTACAACCGAGAGGTACCTGAACGAACCGGTTGTGAGGAGGTATTACTCAAATATGCCTCATTCAGCGCTTTAGAATAAAAAGAATTCAGATGAACCTTGTCAAAATAAGTCCATTCTTTTCCCAGTATCAGTTTGTGTGTATGTATGAGAGTTTCGATATTCCTGAGATAGAAGTCTAACAAAACCAACTCTAATTACTCCACTGATATTTTCGTATCTTTGTGATACATTTACAAAGCTGCTGAGTAAAAGGTCCGAAATCGAACGCGGTGAAAATTATGAGTTGTGCAAAGGCAATTTCAGGAAAGAGAATAACATTGGTTATTTTTTCCTAGCGTCTCAAAACTTTCCTTAAGTTTTGCTAACGCCTGTTGTTACACAATTTCTGATGACCAATATATTTGAGCATATTTTGCACCAGATGGAGGCTGCAGCTTGTTCATTTCATGGAAGGACCTAACTTGGATTAGTAAGCGATAAATAAATATATATATTTGTACATAAAACCTTGAATGCCTAAAAATAACAGTTACAGCGCTTCCCAGCTTTCTTTGATTGACTTAGTCAGGAAAAATCTTTAATAATTCCAATTTTTTATGAGCAAGTTAACTATAGAAACAGCCAAAACTGTTCAGTTACAGTTTGTGAACACACACGTAAAACATGGCTAGGTTAGGGTTAGGGTTAGGCTGTCTGACCTGAACTTTTTCTTGTAAATAGATGGAAATGCTGCAAGAAAAACAGGAGGAGGAAAAAAAGACTCAGTGAATAGATGGAATCTGAAGTAGCGAGTCCAACGACAAGAAATGGAGAACATGGTCAAGGCGAGAATGATGCAAGCTGAAAAACAAAGACGAAATTTCATTCAAGAAAACCAAACATGCAACTAACGACTTGCGCTAATGTAGAAATCAAATAAAGGCATAGAGAAGACAGTGGAGAGCTTGAGACAACAGCTGCTACTCAATCAGAGCCGACAACAGTAAGATGAAAACCCAGGATTCGTTGATAGAGCGCTGCACATGATACCAGTCTTGTGTGGGGTCGCTAGCACCCTATCTAAGAGTAGCGTCATGTAAGGCCTCTCAAGTTATCCCTTATCAAGAATACTCATTCGATTTATCTGTGGTTGCATAATATCCGTTTCCGGTTTGACGTAATTGGTGACAAATTAACCACCTTAAAAATATGGAATCCCTTGTATGTCAATTGACATTTCATTGATTTCAAAGATAAACTGAAAATAGTGTGTTGTTCATGATAACGATTGGACTGTAAAGAAACTTGAAAGTCACCTAAAATAAAATAATTTCAAAAGACACTAATCGGGTCTTCTGATTATTTCTAGCTAGTGTACACA
>NC_142521.1:36080964-36155964 GCF_964205215.1 Stylophora pistillata | reverse complement strand
GAAAGTCTGCATTTCACACATTTTCACTTGTTTGGGAAGGTTGTAGTCGATATTGTCCGAAAATATGCCGACTAAGTGTGTTGTAGAAAGATGTAGCAACGTGCGAAATTTGCAAGAGAGTATCGCGCTTCATACATTCCTCATACAACACACTTAGTCGGCATATTTTAACTCTAGATGTTCATTTTTGATGATCTGGGGTTCTCGTTGTTATGTTTTTCTCAGCTTTACTAGAAGCATAGAGTTTTCCTTTCAATGTAACCTTACTATTCTGACAAAACTCCGTGTTTGAAGTAAATGCGAGACACCCAGTAAATAATAATGATAAAAAACAAAACAAAACAAATCAAAACCAAGTTCAAGGTTCACACTTGTGCTCCGCTCAACTAACGCCTCCTAACCTATCATTTCATCCCACACAAGTTAATTGTCTGCTTTTTTCTTTTTTTTTTTTAGATGAGAAGGACAATGCAGCATTTCCGTATTCCTCGAAGGAAATAATAACGCCCACTTTCCACAAGAAAGACAACACGAGCAGCGAATAATTATAAGGTAGGCAGATCTTTTGTTCTAGTGATGGTAGTAAGAGTTTCACATCAAAAAGTTGTTTACGTTCAGCGATGTCACAGAAACTTGGGAGGCAGCGTAAAGTGTACACAGAATCAACTCCACGGTGTGTGGTAAATTGAAGTTTAAAACTTATTTTGTTAGGATTTACGGGAGACCAAGCAGAAACAAACATACGATAGCAAGTTCAACAACTTCATTATCAACAATGTTGTTCTTTAATTTTTCTTCAAAAATGAGCTTATTCGACGCAGGAGACCGATAGGCCCTGATTTCTGACAGAGTTACAAAACATGAGCAGAGTAGCCAAAAGAGAAAAGAATCCAGCTGATAAATAAGAATAAGGAAACCATTGAAGAGCGAATAAATTATAACACAGTGCCAAGTTTGACTAATGGTCGCATGTCGCGGGTCGCGCCTTTTAATTGTTTTGCTTTTTAGTTGTTTATTGGCGGGGTTCTCAAATAAAAACCCAAATAAACACGCCCCAAAAAAACAAAATAGTGTCATCATGGAGACTTAGGAGACCAGGGGGCTCTACGAGAAACTGACAGAATTACTCAACACAGGAAAATAACCCAATGAAGAAAAGAATCCAACTGATAAATAAGTATAGGGAAACCATTTAAGTCCCAGTAAATTATAACACCGTGCCAGTTTCGTTTAGGATGACAATCATTACACCTTCAACTTTTGGTGAATTATTTCCTATCATTGGTACAAACCTTAAGACGTGAAGATATGACAATAGAATCAACGTGACTTTCACTTAAAAAAAAAACGAATTCGGATTTTAAAAAAGGAAAAATCCCTTTTGTTTGCTCATTTATATTTTTTGAGGTTCATTCTCCCTGATAGCAAAAGTGAATATATGCCGGAAAAGAATGTAGGGAACAACTTCATCGAATTCAAAGCATGTCTGGCTTGAACAGTCCTTTCTTGTTAAATAATCAAACCCAAATAAAGGCATCCCACAATAACAAAAGAAGCCGAACAATTTCAAAATTCAAAATTGAGCAGAGGAGTTTGGACAGAGAAAAATTCTCACAACTCATCTTTTTTTCTCTCTCAAGTAAGGCGTAACTACACAAGCAAAGCAAAGGTCAATCGAAAGAACTCCGAAGGTTTTTAGTTATTGTGTAATCAGGAAATGGCAAGTCATTTGGAAGTCCCTAAATTTAATCTTCGTCATTGTTTTCTTCAAATCATCTTTAAACAAGCTATGCATGAGCCATAAAAGTACTTAACGTGGGTTTGTTGCGGTCTCCGTCTACAACATTGGCTCCTAACGTCGCAAAATAGAAAAAGAACATTCTGAAAACAGTGACTGTTCCTGAAGACTGTATTCTTTCTCACGAAAAATAATCTGATTAATTGAGTTCAAAGCAAGTTATTGGAAATATTATCAAGTGCTCTGCTGAAGAGCATCTAAACAAAAATTAGATACATAACAACTGAGTGAAACAACAAAAAGGCACTTACAAGGTAATCGGTATGCAAATAAATGTTTCTCTCATTTAGTGCTGTATACAACTCTTCACATTCTGTCCTTGTCATCTGAACACCGTTAAGGCTCAGGCTCGCCAGCTTAGGAACACTGCTGAGATGTTGGACCAGATCCCTGACCCCGCGGCCAAGTGGATTGGAATCTAGATCAAGAGTTTTTAGCACTGGTACATACTTTAGTGCATGGGCCAGTGCTGATGCTTCATCTTCACCCATATTTGTATTGGTCAGGCCCAGGTGAGTCAGATTGGGTACATTGCTCAGGTTCTTGGCCAGTTCAATAATCCCGTGACCCAGGGCATTCTCGTTTATATACAGATTTTCTAACTTGTTTAAGTACTTTAATGAGGCAGCCAGTGCTGATGCTTCATCTTCACCCATATTTGTATTCCACAGGTACAGCCGAGTCAGATTGGGTGCATTGTTCAGGTTCTTGGCCAGTTCAATAATCCCGTGACCCAGGGCATTCTCGTTTATATACAGATTTTCTAACTTGTTTAAGTACTTTAATGAGGCAGCCAGTGCTGATGCTTCATCTTCACCCATATTTGTATTGCTCAGGACCAGCATAGTCAGATTGGGTACATTGTTCAGGCTCTTGGCCAGTTCAATAATCCCGTGACCAAGGGCATTGTCTTTTATATCCAGCCTTTCTAACTTGTTTAAGTACTTTAATGAGGCAGCCAGTGCCGCACATTCCTTTTCTCCCATTTGTACATTCCACAACACTAATTCCGTCAACTGTGGCACGTGATGAAGATTCTCAGCCAAATGACTCACACCACTGTGTAAAGGGATGTGGGACAGGTCGAGCTCACGCAAATTTGGAGAATGCTGCAGTGAGTCAAAGATAAAAGCAGCAAACTTTGCTGCTGAATTGATTTCGACAAATCTTAAACTGTGGAGATTGTCAGTAAAATTAATTCCGTTAATCGCACTCTCAATCAATTGATCAAAGGCTTCCTCCTCCTCCTCCCCTGATGTACTTATTCTAATTTCAATTTTTCGAGGAGCTGTTACTAAAGGCAACACGTTCTTCAACAGAACAGCATCCTCAACTCTTTCAACATCAATGTCAATCTTTCTCACCAGTGACAAACAGTGGTTCTCAGTCAAAGGCACATCAATGTTGTTGTTTTCGTTATTTACTAAATTATTCAGAGGTGGCTGAGAAGAGCAAACCGGCGCTAATATCAGTTCAGGAAGCGATTCAGAACGAAAATCCTCATATGTTATGTCATGTACATAGACAAAGTTTCTCCCCCCGAATTTTTTGAGGAAAGAGTTCCCAACGAGTAAATCCGCGTACTTTTGTACATCTTTACTTTCTCCAGAAGACGTTAAAACGACCGCGTTCAAGTCTAACATTATTGATAGAACATCATCGGGAAGATGTTTAATCAGCCCCCTCTCTAAAGAAAATAAATAGTTTGGGAAACTGCTGACAGATTTGAAGAAGTGTTCTACAGCAGCAGTAGACCTGTTTTTTCCCATAAGTATCACAACATGGTTAACACATGAGAGAAACGCAGAATACACGGCTGTTCTGTCTGAGGCTGGACACAAAAACAAACAATCGACACAGAGTCGAATAAACTCTTCTTGTTCGTCAGACAAATCTTCAGAAGGCGTCTTACTGAACTGGTAATTTGTGAGACCTTCTTTCTCTCCAACGTCATGTAGATGATCAAAAAGAATCCCGGCAGCTTTTAATGACAACTCACATGCGAATTTTAGCACTTCAGCCATCTTCCTTGATTTCTTAAACGTATCCATTCCTGACAGGCAGGTGACAGTTTCATTCTTCACCGTCAGTTCTTGAACAATGAACTGGGCGGCGAGAAACTCCTGGACAGACTTATGAAGAAAATAAACGGTCTTCTCACGATTCAAAGCGGAACGTTTGGAAACTTGGAAAAAACCGACATGTATTAGCTTCTGGAAGAGATCACCATGCGCACATTTGCTGAAGTTAAAATGAAGACGGTCCTCCAAAAGAGCATCATATGCAAGTTTTCCTATTTTGTAAAGTTCCTCTTGATATTCATCTGTGCTTTTACCTGTTGCGACGTTGTCTGCATCTTTTGTAGCCATGTGATCCAAGAGAGTCTGAATAAATCCTACGTAAATGTGCGCACGAGATGTGGGTAACTGATGCTTTTTCTCTTTCCAGAGAAGACACAACATCAACAACAAAAGCGGTATTTCTGCCATCTCTTCGAGGTTCTGCTTCTTCAGGTAGTTAAGTAGCCCTTTAACGTTCCCCTCATTAGGAAGAATCTTTCTTGCAAACTGTTTCTTTTGTTTCCTGCTATCGAACCCGTTCAGTTCAAACTGAGCATGACTTGGCATTCTAAGCTCATCCTCTTTCACTGGTCGCGTTGTGATCATTACACAACAGTCTCTCAGTTGACCGCCTCTCCAAATCTGGTGAACTGGAGATGACTTTCCACCGCTGTACTCGTCATATCCGTCCAAAATAAGCAGCACTTTCTCCTGGTTCTGACGAACATATTCATACAAGTTATTGACCGCCATCGGGTCATCAGCAGACAACAGTTCAGCGGTTTTCAACATGGCACAGAGGTCCGGAATATCACAAACATCTCGCAACTTGATTAACAGTAAAAGAGAAAACTTTCTGAGAATCTCCTTTCTGCCATCTGCCCAAACGACAGCTAGCTTCTGAGTGAAAGTAGACTTTCCTATTCCAGGTCTTCCATACACTAGAATTCGTCTCCGGATGGGATGATGTTCGTCACCTTCAAATACTTCACTGATGTCTCCCACCCTTTTTTTCGTCGTCCCGTCAGGTTTTCTGTGATCTTGTAATAACGTCAACTGTATGTAAATATCATTAATGTGTACCGTGTTGTCTGGGTCCCATGGTGTTATTTTCACTTGACACATGGTTTTGTAAAACGCCCTTAACTGATTCTGGCACCATTCCAAAAATTTCATTGCAGACGAGTCTGTCGACAAAAAAGAAATCGGCACATCGAAGGGAAAACTTACTTTGATAACGCCACTCTTTAATTCTTAGGGTAAACATTCACACCTTCACTCTCGATCTGCCCAATACGGTGTTTCTTACTTAGAGGGGTGGGGGGGAAGAGGTGGCTCCATTTGCAGCCTTTTCTCGGGTACGGTCTTTGATCCCCTCACAGAGTGGAGAAGCGCGGGCTCAGTTTACAAAAAGTCGCTAATAATCTAGGCTATGGTTGGTTCCGCTACACAAACATCTTACTAAAAAAAAAAAAATTAATGAATAAATGGGGTAAGTTTGTAAAGAAAACGTAGAGCTGCGTTGGTGGGGGTAACAAGGTAATCTGGTTTTAAAAACTGAGTTCATAATTTAAATTGGGCATCCCAAAGAGTTCAAAAGCAGACGTTTCGGGCTCTGACGAAGGGCTAACGCTGAAAACGTCAGCTTTTTAACTCTTCACGGTGGCCAGTTTACAATATCAACTCAGTTAAGAAAATATTGTTTTGTTCTGTGACATGTGAAATTACTTATTCCACAACTTTCTTTTAAGAAAAACATTTAGGAAAAGGTGTAATATAGTTTTTACTGTTGTTCGCCCTATTCCTACATACACTTATACTTCCTTTTCATTACATGTATTTTGTTATTTAACTTTGTTTTATAAATTTAGTTTGAGGGCCACTAGTTACTCAGTTGAAGCAGTCCCGTGTTACCCTCGCTAAATAAAGTTGATTGATTGATTGATTGAAATTTCAATGTAACTATGTCACACTTGGAATTCTTCAGTCTGAAAGTCAGAATCAGAATGCAGATTCTGAAGAAGTTATAAAATGAAGTCACAAGGGACAAATACCTTCAAGCTTTGAGCGCTTTATGCCCTGGACCAGTGACTCGCTTGATGACCTCCTTTTTCCACCTTAAAAACATAAGAAAAGTATTCAAGCAAGGGAGACAACGAGGCTGGTATTTGATCAATTTCAATCATTGCAAGCACCATTTGCAAGTATTATAAATCTAGTCGAAAAATCAGTGAATTACTGAAAGACTAAGAAAATTGTGAACACAAGAAATTTCACTGAAATGCCATTACGTTTCAAATAAAAAAGCGAATCAGGCGAAAGAAAGCTAAACCGCAAACAGCGACGCTAATTAGTTTAGTTTAAAGGAAGATATTATCCTCTTGTTATGAATCACTTTGCGGAATCGAACCCCAGACCTTCGGATTCTGCGCTGTAAAAGCTCTTCCACCGAGCAGGCGTGTAACTTTATGGTGAGTTTCACAGCAAGAAGAAAAAAAAGAAACAGTTTCTCGCCGGATCTGTTTATTCAAATACAAACCTGTTGTTTTGGGGGAAGAAGCATGTTGCTGATGAAAAAGCTGGGCACAAGAACAGAACAATTCTAAGGGAACTTCTTTACTCAATGCTGAGTGTTGTCCATCATTGAAATTTAAAGAAAACAAAGCCAAACAGACATATTTACATAGCTACATAGCGTTTGAGACAGAACATGTCACTACAAATACGCAGTTTAAACTGCCATAATTCCAATACTGAGTCTTAACCTCGATTGCAAAGGTCTTTCCTCAAATCAATGTCTCTTTTGAAGTTATGCAACTGCAGATCTATGTGAGGAATCCTCCCTACCTCTGCCTAAAAAAATTCAACATTTTCAAAATGTTGAATTTTAAAACTGCAGTCTATACTATAATTGGGCTCAAAAGACTGTTCATTTAAATATATACCTGGTGTTATTGCAGAAGAAGCATGTTGCTGATGGGAAGACTGGGCACTAGAACAGGATGGCTCCACCAGAACTTCTTTACTCACTGCTGAATGCTGTCTGTCAGTTGAAATATCTTCAACAACATAAACCCAAACAGACAGCAGTTAGACAACCTCATGGGGTTTTGCACAGAGCATGGCACTGTATGTAGTTTAAACCACCATAATTGGAACACTATGTCCTCACCTTATTTGCTAAGGGACCGGTCATAAAGTAGAGGAGAGGGTGGGCTATAAAAAATTGGGGGTGGGTCACTAGCTTTTAACACGTCAAAAAGGGTGGGTCAGGGGAGAAAATGCACTGCATTAGGGGTGAGTCGTGTTAAATAATTCCCATATCACCACAAACGTTAGTAGAATCTGCTTTTTAATAATATATCTAATTTTCCACCTTAAACCAACTTTATATAACAACAGGAATTCACATATATATTTTGTTTCCATTTATGTACAGTCTTAAATCTACAGAGTAGTCAAGAAAGGTTTTAAAGTACAAATCTCGAACACTAATTAGCTTTACTGGGTGTTCAGAAACCTTCACTTTATATATCATTTCAAACATCTTTTTGCACAACTTCTCCAATAAATCATCTTTTAGTAGTCATCTTCACCACTACCATCACCCTCAGAACCATCATCCTCCTCCTCATCCTTCTCATTATCATCATCACTATCATCATTATCATCATCACTATCATCATCATCATCACTACCATCATCATCTTCACCACTACCATCACCCTCAGAACCATCATCATCATCATCACTATCATCATCACTATCATCTATAGCACGCAATACAACTTGTGACACATTTGCCCTCATTGTTGCAATAGCATCCACTGTAAATTGAACTTTACTTATTAATAGTTTTAGCCAGCGACCATCTCTCTCTTTCAAGCTGTTAAGGTCTATCACACTACAATGATTAGAGGTTATCACATCACCATAAGATGACGAGTGATTGATTGCTGAGAACTCTCTCTCACAATGTTCCCCATGTAGCTATCCACATTACTAATTTTAGTTGTGGGGTGGGTCAATAGGTTTTTCTGTGCCACTCCAGGGGTGGGCCGTTCCAATTTTGTCAAATAACTCAGGGGTGGGCCACTGAAAACCAGTACTTTAAAAAAAAAATTTCATAGCCCACCTCCGCCCCTTTTACTTTATGACCGGTCCCTAAGCTATTTTCTCAAACGTATGTGGTTGGAAGATTTCTACAAATGCAGATCTACGAGAGGAATTTATGACATACGTGTGATCCTTCCTACCCCTGCCTAAAAATTAAACAGAGAAGCACCACCCAATAATTGGGTGGTGCTTCTCTGAGAGTCTCGACGGACATACTGAAACTTTGTTGACAACGACGGTGGCTCAAGTGATTTACTTACAATACTGTCTTTAAGACTTTACCGTCGTTTTCTTAGCGATGATCATCTGGTTTTATCAACTGAGTTGACGATGTAAATTAGCCACCGTATAGAGTTCCTAAATCCTACGTTCTGAGTGTATGCGATCGCACAGATGAATGTGGGTTGGATGTGGCTAATATAATGAGGTTGGGGTGGGGTGGGAAAGTTTCTAGTTGTCTAATGGGGGTCAGAGGCCTTCTCTTCCTGAGCGGAAATTCTTTCAAAAAGTTTGAAGCATCTCACTGTCAATCTTGAGCAGATTCAAAACCTGTAGATAGTTTAGAGCTCCTCTATAGCTTTTGCTAACTGAGTACAATATCCATAAACAAAGCAAGCGAAAATTGCTGACAAACATGTAACATTTCTGATTCAAGAGCTGTTCTTACTGATCAGTGCATGGTCATAGGTCATTAATCATGTTTTTAATTCAGTTTGGGTGAAGGCTTTAGTAATTCGGTTCCAGCACATTTATTGAAAACAAAACTAAACCGCATACAAGACCAGCTAGTGACTGCATGCAAATATACTGTAAAGCTAAAACAAAAGGTAAAGCTGATCTGTTTACCTCTGTAATGTTGCCAATCTTCAAAGATACTGCAGTCATTAAGAATGCTGAACACAAGAGAAGCTGCTGTTACACTTGCACATGTTTTCCACTTTTCCTCTGCTTCAGTTCCATCTGCATACCCTGAAATACCCTTGATGACAACCCACTCCATTTTCAGATCATGTGCTGCACTATAAACTCCTAAAACATGAAATATCAAGCTTTCATAAACAAAACAACAAATTTGCTCCAACATCTATTGATTGTAACCTCTCCTTTTGTTACCTTTGTTATCAAAGGTTGGTAAGGGACTTAAGACACAATCTGGAAAGTCTCCTTGTATACTAGCTATAAAGTTAGTTCCTCTTGAGTGAGCTTCTCCCAGTTCCCATACCATTGGGGCACTAAAACTGCATTCTTACTTCCTCTACCTGTATCAGTATCAGTAACAGTAGCCATCTACACGGCCTGGGTATAGAGCCACACATTAGAGAGTACACTGTCCCACCCAAGACTACGACACAATGACTTTATAGTGAGGACTTTCCCCCAGACCTCTTGATCTGAAGTCCAGCATGCTAACAATCAAGCCCGAGTATCTCTAGTCACTAGCAGGAACACTTACCTACCATGAAAGCTATTATTATAAAAGTCTAAATTCTATCTCCCAGTATACAAGTCTATCTGTATCTCTTAGAACAGACTTTTCTGTTACCCCGGTTCCCTATAGGATAAAGATGCCTTACCCTCTCCTTCTGTTTCAATTGCAATTGCTTCAGGAAAGGACTCCACAAGTTCATTTTGTCGCCACTCAGCTTGTACAATCTCAGGGCCACTTAAAACCTCACCACAGTGGACTTCAACTTTTCTTTCTTTCGGATTTTCTAGGGGTGCATTCCAACCATAACCTGCACATTTGATGAGTTCAGCAATGTCTCTGCTGACAGGAGTTGTGACCCCACAAAATTTCTTGCCAACCTTTGTAACCTTCTGATGGGAATAGGTTGTGAGCTTTTCTGATAGAACCACATCCCCCAGCTTTGTTGTTTCCTGATTCATACCACTACAGTGGCCCACAGAAAACACAGCTTTTGGTCTCAGCTGAGTGACAGCATTTTTTACAACAGTCAAAGAACCACCCGGAGCTTTAGAACCCTCTGGGCATCTCATCAAAGCAACTTTCAGTTTAACATCTTGATCTTTACCAATGCTGCCAAAGTATACATGACCAAGCCCTTTGCAATAGCTTCTGAATGGATCAACAATGTAATAGTAGCAACTTAAGAACTCACAGTCCTGCACTGTTAACAACAGAATGTCAATTGGGAGTTCAACATCTTTCCAAAGTTTAAAATTCTGGGTTAGTTCATTTCTCTCCGGAAGACTTATATTGATCTTTGGTGGGTCACCACAAATGTTTGTTAAAGTACTCTCTTCAGTTCTTGCAGTTTCTGACATGGTCAATCAACTTCTGGAAAAAAAAGAAATAAAGAATAACATCCTGCCTATTTAATCAATGTTAAATTAATGCACCTGTAGAAGTTCATTCATTTAAAGTCACTTGAAGGATAACAAAAGAAAATCTATGGCTCCTACGGGTCAAATCTACACAACACAAAATGGGAAGAAACAGAACCAGCACCAAATTCCTACTTTTTGATGATGCTTCCAGTTCCCTTTTGTACAGAAAAATGTGTGAAGAACTGAAGCTCTTAACAATTAAGAGAGAGATGCTCTTAAACTCTTAAACACAGAAAGTGGATTGTCAATAGGTTTATTTCTGTCAGAATATGATGTGTTGAGCTGAGGGAGGGTGCAACTCAAAAACAGGATGCACCAAGTAATGAGTGATGACTTATAGAAGACACTTGCCAAGATAAAGAAGAAAGATCACATGACCAAAGTTGAAGACCCTATCGACTGGATGAGCAATGCAGTGTAATGTAAGTGAAGAGCTGTAATGGCAAGATGTGTGTGTGGATAGCTAGATCCACGGGAATTGAACAAATGTGTAAAAGTACCAAAACTTTGTTTTCAAACTATAATCATTTTGATAATTTCACATCAAGACTCGGAAAGTGACAGGTTCCAGCAAGAGAAACTTGATGAAGACTCAAGTAATCTAACAATGTAACATGTGTCATTTTGCAAACTAGTGTGGTTGAAATTACCTTCTGGAATATTCAGTGCACAGAACTCACTCAAAAGCATTTTGATGAAATCATCAAAGGACTGGAGGGAGTGGCTCCAAAAGCTGACAACTTGTAAAAAAGCCTGTTGGCTCTCATGAAGAGGGTTTAAGAAATAATGACAGAAAAAAAAAATTGCCAAAAGCAAATTAAATGAAATGAAAAAGAAAAGCAAACAAGGACAAATTCATCTTTAAGAAGCAGAACCTCAATACTGCAGACACATCCTGACTTGTGAAGGTACCCTTACTGGCTACCAGATCTTGCCAAAGTCAAGTTGCCATTAAGTCACCTAAGTGGCTTTACAGAGTTGAACAATGACTCAAACAGAGAGAAGATACACACAGATAGAGAATGACTGCCTTGTATCAGTGTTTGGCTACAGAAGAATTTACCTCTATGGGTTTCTCCTCCATACATAAGAAAAGATTACTGCCATTACAGAAAATAGGCATAATTAAGAGATAATCTTGGCCAGAAACATTTTATAGAGCACCCACTCCAGAAGTATCACTTCAGTCTCATTTACAAGAATAGAACTCAGACGTTCATCAGTGATTCCCTGTCTAGATCTCAAACAAAAAATAGGGAGAAGTATGATAATTATGAAGTCTTCTTGTCCAAAAAAGAAGAAATGCTCATGGGAGAGACTGTAGTTAGAGATTCAAATAGTTTTCATTATGTATGACAATGAAAGCAATACTTCAGAGAGTAACCAGAGCAAATGTTTAGGATGCTGATCACATGACCTTATCAGATATAAAAACCAATGGATTGGCTAGGGCTAAGATACAATTACCTCCTAATGTTCACAATTTTTAACCTTAAACAGAGATGAAGTACCCGCTGTCCAAGATGGAATAAAATACCAGGGAACCAAACCTCTGTGCTCAGAGATTCAATAAAAGATTCCCTCTACTAATTTGAATGAAGAAGGATAAGTTAGACAGGCAACAGTCACGCTATCCTAGCCACTGATTCACAAAGACATCAAAAATACCCAGTCAGCACCTTTTCAGGATGCCTAGAAACTAAACCAATAATTACAACAACCTTAAAAGACCATACAAAGTCAACCTACCCAAAAGAAGATGGCAAATAGTCAGCATTTAATTCTTCAAGGGAAAGAAAGATTTAATAGGAATATTATAGACAGTATGAACAAATATTGTCATGTGGAAAAAAGTGACCAATTAACCGCTGCTGAGACAACAATCCTGCAAATAAGGATGACATTTACTGAGCAAGGAATTCCAAACAAACTGATTTCAGAATATGGACCCCAATACACCATTATGAAATTCAAACAATTTGCAGCAAGCTGAACTTTCATGATCATAAAAAACCCTGCACCACTTTGAAGTAATGGTATAACAGAGGTTGCAATAAGGTAAGTAAAAAAGATTGTAAAGATGAGCCAACACCGATTGATCAGTATTTTGGAAACAAGGAATAGTCCTAATTAAGTGAGTTAGCTTCATCAAATGAAAAGCTAAAACCCAAAACAACAAGAACACTTCTGCTTGTTAAGCCTGTGCTACTACTAGAACAACAAGTGATTCTGATCTCAAGCATTATTAGAGCTTCAATAGAGAGGAAGCAGCAGGTCAAATGATAAAGAATACGACGAGGCGCTATCGTGCACTGGGCTTATCTCGCTGCATGAGCGGTGTGAGAATATTGCCAACAAGCTCTTTTCTAATGTTCTTGTACCAAATCACAAGCTGCATAAGCTCCTGCTGCCCAGGAATGTATCTAGGATGGACTTAAGGAAAAAGCGCGCTTTTAATTTACCTGTGGTCCATATGAACTGGTTTTAATATTTTAAAAGTATGTTACCATTTTTATATATTTCTTAATTTGTTAATGAATATGTAATTCAACCTTGGGTTGCAATGTTTTTCAAATAAACTATCTATCTATCTATCTATCTATCTATCTATCTATCCAATGATATGATCGTAAGGACAAGCTGCTGTTGCCTCTCTTCTGCTGGATTACAGTTGTTAATCTCAACCAACTTCAAGCTAGGTGAAAGGAAGCCAATTGTGCATGCATCATCAAAAGAGAAATTAGCAAGTCATATAAAATCAAGGCAGATGAGGATGAGTACTGAAGAAATCAGGAGCACATTTGCAAAACAACAGAACTGCAAATGCCTCACGAGTGATTTTAGAGTCCATGTTGAAGATCCCAATGAAACCAGCAAAGCAGTTGAATAGCAGCTAGCTGAAGCCCACCAGTAATAAAGCAGAGCCTTAGCTAGTGAAGAATGTGGCAAAGTCAACAGGACAGGAACAAAATCTGACACAAAGAAAGTGATGGGCAATAACTTCTACAAAGTTGGCAACAAAAATGCCTGCCAACTCCTAGATACATCACTTTGTGATGTCTAAATAGAACTTTCAATATCATTTTTTTTTAGTAATTAATTTTGGATTTGTTTTTAAATGTAAATAATTGTCTTTGCACCAAGTTGTGTCATTGTTTACCTTATTATACATGTACTAGTCATGTGAATACTTATTTCTAGAACTGTAGCATGTAATCATATGGAATGTTCTACACTCATCTGTTCCTTGTCAGACAGGTGTGCGTGTATATTACTCCTACATATACTGCCTAAGAGGAGCTCAAATCAAGTAGTTGTGTTATCATTTGATGAGGTGCCAATAAAGCTGTGTTTTGGGCTGTGAGCATTGTACTACTACATATTGTTAATGACTACATGTTAAAACATATTGGGAATGAGTTACAGGCAGAGTTGATTGGGTCGACTCTTTCATTACATGTACAAGTCATGCAGATTGATGTCGATAGATTAACACTCACCTTTCAAGTTGCTTCTCCTGTGAGATGATAACAGCAGTTGTAATTAACTCCCAGGTACTTGTTTTTTCTGAATTGAATCAATAAAACCATCCACCAGATGAACCACTACCCAGTAGATTGTGTGGCTGATTGTGTTCACACAAATCTACTGGGTATAGTGATTAATCTGGTGGACAGCAATGAAATTCAACTAGCTGTGGGAAAAGTAACTGTTTCGTCTGTACACCTAGGTGTCATAAAGCCTGTAGCTGTTGGATTATGGTACTCAAATGGAACTCAGAAGATTCTGGAACTTAGCTGTAAGGAGGCAAAACACATACATGTATGGATCAACATATCAATCTGAAGTGACTACAGTACACTGATAACTGCATGCACACAATTGAAAAAAAAAATGGTTTCAAGCCCTTCATCTGACAGGAGTGTTAAGTGTACTTGAATTTTAGATGCAAAATCAAAAATAGGCTTTATGTCGCAAACTAGAAATGGTGAGCAAGACAAGAACTCCACAGCCAATAGAAAACATAACTTTAAAAAATCAACATGGTGATGAGGATGTTCAAAACTTACTTAGTATTCACAGCAATGTCTATACAGGATTGTCTCACAGTCTGGGTGTTTTTCAATGGATCTCTGTTTATAAAAGTTAATTACAACAAAAAATGATTGCCATCAGATGTGTATACAATTCAAATCCACCCACCTACATACACTGTATAACTATGAAATATAAATAAATGAAATAATTCTATAAAGATAAAATGGACAAATACAGTATAAAGGAACAGGTTCAAGTATGCAACCAACAAAGTCACAGTGTGACTTATAATTCTTTTTTGTTTTTTGGTAATTACCATCTCCCTCAATCATGTTTTCAATAACAATATTTGATTAATTATCTAACTGTTAATGACTAGGTTTTGACTAAATAATGGTTAGTTCACAAAGCTTTAGATTAATTACAAGAAGTAAAATATTTTTCAACAATCACATGTTTACATGCATAATTACTAAAATATAATTATAATAAACAACAAATTGTGGGAGATCCATTTTGAAAAACAGAATTCCCCAGGCACACCATTTTGTTGGCTGTTATAACATCATGCTGGTTTACAGCAAAGTGTCAGGGTCTTAAAAACTTTTCTGCATTCCAAGTAAAGAGAACACTTTTTTAATCACTGAGATTTAAAGGCAACCAAATTATTGCTTCATATGGCAACTCAATCACAATTGTTTAATTGACACTTGGCACCTAAGTAAAAATGAATTCTACACCCTAGCTGAGTTAACAATGAAATAAAAACAGAACTAGGTGAGCATTTCAAAGTAGCTCAGATTAGTAACAAGAAGCTTGTAGGGATTGGAAAGGACACTGTTCTTTGCTATAATCTGAAGTCCACATGTAAAATTTAAATTTATTCCAGGGGTAAGTTAAAATAGAACAAACATCTCACAGCCGTTAGAGGGTGACAGACATTAAATGATTCAATTAAAAATTAATGCTCTCTTCCATTTCATGTAGAGTAAAGTGAAGAGGAGACATTTTAACAAATACTGGGCAAAGCAAAGCTGTTTGAAGTGAAGCCATTGCTCAGTTCAGAGTTAAAGAGAAACCTGGACCTACAATATGTAGAAGACTCAATGACCATTTTAAGATTCAACTGAGTGCTCTACAGTGTCAGAGCAACTATATTTAAAAAAGCAACTACAGCAGTTAAAGGTAAAAATTAGAATAATTTTATAGCACTTTTAATTAATTTCCAACAATATCAAAATTAACTTGAAGAAAAAGACGATTTATTCGTAAACCGCTGGGATATAAGAAGCTGGGCAAAGTCATGATCGCAAATGCATGTCACATTGAAAAATCCTCTAAAAGCATTCACGATATTCCAGAATTATCTTGGCTTTAGCCCTTCAGTTCACTGGAATAAAGTCTAATTCTCCAGGCCGAGATGTTTTCTTTCAATGTGGCAATTTAAGTTTTAATATTTGTAAACTGTTGTTGATGACCATATCCAAATACATTTAAATTGATGTCTTGAATGCACGCAGTTATACCGATGAAATCGAAAGTCATCTATTTTTCGAGAAATAGTCTCAAGTAAATGAAATAAAACAAATAGACAACCAAATAGCAATGAGATACTGGGAAAACAAAGAATTCATAGGTGCAGTTCCCTATAAATAACCAGGAACATGATGAGATAGGCAACTTTCACTTTCATGATCAAGCAATGCAAAGGTTGCTAATCTAAAATGAGCATATTTATTATACAACTGTTGTAAATGCCAATCTCAAAAACTCACCTAAGCAGCCATAAAACTGTGCCATATTATTCGCACATACATGAGTATGAAACCTTGGACATCCAGTAAAACAATCTAATAAATGCATGCTCGCTTAGGTTAGCAGACAACAACCTTACCTCTGTAACTTTCCTCTCTAAATTATAGACGACTGTAGATGTTGGTGTTTAATGAAACTGAGCTACAGCTGCTGTACAACTTCGACTTGGTGAGATGTACTTTACATAAAGAACTGTTTTACAACTGCAGAGCTGAGATGAAAGAAGGAAACACAAGGATTCTTTAGCTGAAACTTTACTCCACTGAACTTTTGATTTCACAAGGAAACTGCGCAGCTAGTGCATTCCACCCAAGCAAGTCAGTCACGTGATAAGATAATCTTTCGCGCAAGACGGAAGTGTTGAATGTTCTAAAAATATGTCTCATTGTTACTTGTGGTAGTAACAGTTTTGCCGAAAATTCCATAGATGGCCCTTTAAGTCATAAAAAGAGAGAGAAATATTCAGCGAAATACTGGAGTTTAAGCATTCCGTGACTCTCTGAGGACATGTTGAATATGCGTACCAAGGCACGGCCATAATAGCCAATTTCCGAATTACCCTTGGCCTCATTTTCAAAACGAGTCCTGGTGCTCATCCTTTCATATGATTAAGTATTCATTCACATGCAAATTAAACTCATTTTCACAAGAATGGCAGAGCACCAGGCCTCGTCCTGAAAAAGAGGCCAAGGGTAATTCGGAAATGGGCTATTGTCTAGACATAACTACCTCTAAGCTCTTTAGTTAGGAAAGTAGTGTAATTTTGAACAACATTTTCCATTTCGGACAAGAGATAGAGTTTATCTCCGTCATCTGTTGCAGTATCTCAGAAAACCAATCAGTCATTCCACAAAACATGCGCTAACGTCTACATCACATTGGATAAAGCACATCAAGTTGGGCGAAGTGAATGCAAGAGAACGGGAATCAGGCGATACACCCTTTTGTCTGAACATAATTATGTCTGGTTAAAATTAAAGGGAAGCAAGAAAGAAAATACTGTAGCCCTTTGATAGTAATTTAATACAACAAGAAGCCGTCTGCGATTTACTATGAAAGTTTGTTTGTTTGTTTGTTCTTTTTAATTTTTTTTTCTTTTTAATACAAAATGGAGAGGTCAACTTATTAGATAGATAGATAGTTTAGATAGTTTAGTTTATTAGAATATCGAACATGGCAGTCCGTAGACTGAATTGCGTTACAAATACTTAGAACTAGGAATAAATACAATTGAAATTATAATAAAACCACAAATGCGAAAAACTCTCTATATATGAATATGTACAAACTAGTCTAAAAAAAATTTTTTTGTACACATACTTGGAATAAAAGTGTTCTTAAAACGATTTGTATGTGTACGGGGCATGGCGTAAGCCCTGAACTGTCTTAGATTATATCTGTCTTCTCTCTTAGGAGGTAAGACAGGCACGAGTTTGTGATCCGGGCATGACGTGATATACTCGAAAAGCTTGCTACGCAGAGCCACGCGTCTCGCGTGCAAGGTTACTAAGTCGAACCTGCCCAAACATTCGAAATATGACGCATAAGGACAAATGATGGAGAGCACTCCCTTTTGCACTCGTTCAATGTCGTCACTAAGATACTGTGGGAGCGCGTGATGGAAAACTGGCGCACAGTACTCTAAAACAGATCCTATCACGGTGCAATAAAAAGTTTTATTACACGACTCGGGCAGTCAGAGGGCCAATAACTAAAAACCAACCAATCAAAATGCTCTATTGCCGGTCCAATATTCTCTAAGTATTGGACCGGGCACTGTCCCGAATGGTCCCGAATGATACCACACTTGTGTCCCTTTGAACTTCAGTCGTGTAATAAATCTCTTATTAACCAAGCTTGCTCGGGACCGTACTGGAAGAATATCGGCCCTCGGTCTTTTTTGTACGGACCTCGCTGCGCTCGGTCCGTACTGTCAAGACCTCGGGGTGATATTCTCCCAGTACAGCCCTCGCGCTTGGTTAATAAGATATATATAATGTCGCTCAGTGGAATGTTTGCGCGCTTCAGAAGAACAGTAAAATAAAGGCGCTTGTTCGCTTTCTTAATGCACTCTGAAATATGTTCGTTACATTTTAAATCTGAGCTAATAGTGACTCCTAGGATTTTTACACTGTTTGATACTGATAGCTCCTTGCCATTAATCACAACTGGAGGAAAATTGTGAATGTTCCTTTTAAAGTCAATGCGCGTCTCCTTGCATTTATCCGCGTTCAGTTCCATCCTATTTTCGATCGACCACGCCTCAACAGCGGAAACTGCGCTTTGTACATCACTGGTCAAACCTCGCGGTATCGTTTGGGCGATAGTTGTGTCGTCTACATACTTCCAAGTGAGCGCGTCGACCTCAGGATCGTTGATCATTAATAAGAACAACCAGGGACCAAGCTTGGTCCCCTGTGGTACCCCGGCGGGGACTGAGCCCCGCTCTGACCTGCAGTCTGATGACAACCTGACACGTTGTTTCCTGTCTGACAGAAAATCCAGCACCCAGACGCGAACCCACCGTGGCATGTGCAAGGCTTTGATCTTTCTGACCAGCAAATTGTGATCAATAAGATCAAAAGCCTTACGAGAGTCGAAAAATACCACTCTAACAGCTGCGCCTGTGGCATCAGTGGCTTGTGACCAGTTATGTACCATGGAATTTATTGTTTCGCACTTTTGTACCATGGAAATTATTGTTTCGCACTTTTCAAACTTTTAGTTTGAAACAGCACAGAGTTCCTACCTCTTAAAGAAACACTAGTTTGGGGCTTGTAGTCAGATTTTTGTTGTTGTTGTTTACAGGTAAATGGGTCTATAACAAAGGGGAGGTTATAAGTAGGGGGGGCTTATCAGCCGCTATTTACACGCGGTAGGACATGTGCAGGATATTGATGATCACGCTCCGATTTAACGAGCAAACATTCGAGGCAATCATCCACATTGGAGTTATTAATCAATTCAAAAGAAAACTCTTGTCTCAGGTTCATTTCCATTGAAAATTTTGCTGATCTTTAACAAATAAACATTTGGTAAAATTACTAAAAACAGCAAAATAAGGTCACAGCAATAAAACGAAAATCAATCATGCATTTCTGCGACAAAGCAGCATCTGATCTCCCCAGCTTCGCTCTGCTTTTTCCTTCTGGAAGAATCAGGCCTCTTTAATAAAACGGCAAGTCAGGTGGCCGTTCTTTAATTGGGAACGTTAGTGCAGTTCTGTTCACATGTGCGATCTTCAGTAACGATTTCGCCATTTCACCATTAATTAATTGATGAAATAGTCTTGACCTTGACATGTACACGGGTGTTATCAACATACAAAAGAAAACACCCACTCTTGATTTTTATTTTCTCCTTGTTAGTGAGGCACAGGTTTACCAAACTCTTCTGATTTAACGATAAAGTAGTGTTGACCTACCTGTGGATGATTTTGCCGGTCACACGGGTGTTATCAACATACAAAAGAAAACACCCACTCTTGATTTTTATTTTCTCCTTGTTAGTGAGGCACAGGTTTTCCAAAATCTTCTGATTTAACGATGAAGTAGTGTTGACCTACCTGTGGATGATTTTGCCGGTCACACGGGTGTTATCAACATACAAAAGAAAACACCCACTCTTGATTTTTATTTTCTCCTTGTTAGTGAGGCACAGGTTTACCAAACTCTTCTGATTTAACGATGAAGTAGTGTTGACCTACCTGTGGATGATTTTGCCGGTCACACGGGTGTTATCAACATACAAAAGAAAACACCCACTCTTGAATTTTATTTTCTCCTTGTTAGTGAGGCACAGGTTTACCAAACTCTTCTGATTTAACGATGAAGTAGTGTTGACCTACCTGTGGATGATTTTGCCGGTCACACGGGTGTTGTCAACTTACAAAAGAAAACACTCACTCTTTAATTTTATTTTCTTCCTGTTAGTGAGGCACAGGTTTACCAAACTCTTCTGATTTAACGATGGAGTAGTGTTGACCTACCTGTGGATGACGAGTGTTATCAACATACAAAAGAAAACACCCACTTTAGAATTTTATTTTCTCCCTGTTAGTGAGGCACAGGTTTACCAAAGTCTTCTGATCTAACAATGGAGTAGTGTTGACCTACCTGTGGATGACGAGTGTTATAAACATACAAAAGAAAACACCCACTTTAGAATTTTATTTTCTCCCTGTTAGTGAGGCACAGGTTTACCAAACTCTTCTGATCTAACAATGGAGTAGTGTTGACCTACCTGTGGATGACGAGTGTTATCAACACACAAAAGAAAACACCCACTTTTGAATTTTATTCTCTCCCTGTTAGAGAGGCACAGGCTTACTAATCTCTTCTGATCTAACTTGAACGTTTGTAAATCTGCGGGTTCCAATGGAAAACCTAACCAACTCATCACAAATCGTCTAAACTCATGGAGATGTTCTCTTACATGTAACTCCACCAAAACCAGACTAAAAAGATTTATTTCCACTTTTAGTAATTTAATTAGTAATTTGGTATATCTGTTTAGTTCATCTATATTTTGACTACGCTTTAAAGTTAGTTGTATCCTATTAACAAAAACTGAACTGATTGACTAGTTCACCTTGACAACACTGAGGACTTTATAATTTGCTTCATCCTTGGCGAGAAGGGTTTTAAAAATTGGTTCGCGGAATATCAAGGTCTTGACTAAATTTTAATACTTCGAGAAGCAAGCACATCAAAGCATTTCGTGAATATACAGGAAAAAAAAGCTAGAGGGTGTGGCCACCTTTTCCCTCGTCTCCTCAGACTCGCTGAGTTATGATCTCTAAACCAGCCCCTTGTTTAATCAAACAGGTTTTCAAGGAACGATGAATGGAAAATGCAGGCCACACCCAAAAAGTAGCTGAAAGCATTTTGCGTTTCTTCCCCTGGCTTCGTAGCCATGAAACTACCTCCGTCCACCTTTTAGAAATGAGGAATTCATGAAAACATCAACACGTACAGAAGTCAGGTCAACAGTTAAGGTTTCTCTGCCGAGGAGAGAAAAGTGCAAGGTCTTGTTGAAAAGGATCCCGAGCTCACTCCTAAGCACAACCTCAACGATGGGCTGAACTAGTTACTGGTGGAGGAAAAGCTTATTGTGTCAGGTCTCCATTTAACCTCATCTCTCTTGAGAGAGCAACACCTAACTTGTCCAAATTTCTAAGAATTTTTCAGATAGAAAAAAAAATGTTTTGACGACAATTTTAGAGGTATTAGCTTAATCCCTGGAATTTTCTTTAAAGTGGCGGCCTAACTCTTGAGTTGTTCGGCGTTCCCAATCCTGTCCCATGTTTTTCAATTTTAAATTACTTTTACACTTTTTTGTCTAAAGTACACACTTTCAATTTGACTTCAAAGTATTTCCTCAAAGGTCCTTTAAGTTGAAGTTAATTTTCCATCCTTTGATGACCCACTCTATTTGCAGGTCTGGCTGACCTAGTTGGACTTTACGTGAAGGCCATTAACACCCTCCTGGAGTGATTCCCAATGTCCAGTCAGCCTATGACATATTTATAGCTGATAACAACACACGCAGCCATGCATGTCTTGATGTTCATACGCGGATGCATGTTCACATCGGTAACATCTGTAGTGTAGCGTTTGCGGCGACCACAAATCTAGATTCTCAAGTTTAAATGGGGCGTCGCTCCAAGACGCGGTCAATAATGCGTTTGTGGACTATTTTACAGATCGAGATAACAAACCAAAGTTGACCGTTTGTACGAGTCTTTACTCTTGAAAGGCAATCGACCACGCACCACAATGATCGATGAAAATCACAATCAATCTCACAATCAATCAGTCTCTGGATCGTAAGCTGAAACAACAATACAACGAAGTTCTGTCAATCTATGAAATTTCGTGGAATACATAATCAAAGAAGCGCGTATGAAAAGCTGTGCCCCAACGCCAATAACGAGATTCAAATGACAAAGAACAATACAAATAGAATAGTACAAAAGTTTCGAAACAAAATACAAGAATTTTGGTGGCTGGTTAACAGCCCATTGTTCTTATCTAAATTGTGGACGTTCACTTGCATTTGGTACAATTTTGGCCTTTAAATCTTAAATCAATTGAGAATACGGCAATACAACGGAATATCTCTTCGTGCATTGTCGCCCAACACTGAAAAAACTAGACCAGATATGAACAAAGTTGCAAGGGTACTGATATAACGGTTCTGCTTGTGCCAAAAGTTAAGAAAACGAAAGGGTGAAAGTTTACCAAGACTGCTCAAAAAATTACGAAGAACTGATTAAAGGGAGGCTAAACTCGCCTTTTTTATGCGCGTAGTGACGCTGAAAGGTCTGATTACAAAACCAATAGAGATACAGAAAAACAGATATACATCGTGTTGGGGGGTTAGCAACTCCCTTGACTTTTAACGGGAAGTACCAAGACTCTGGACTCTTCTCTTTTTATTGTTTCCTACTACAACGCTTCAGGTCTTTTCTTCTCCTACAACTACTTTTTAGCGAGGAGTGCCCACGTATTAAATACAAAAATCGCAGACATGTCTGGGTTAGCTGGCCGTGGGAGTTTCAATAGTGTATCCGTTGTTTTGCAAAGGGGGAAATTGGGTGGCTCGCTCCGAAGTACTTGGCGAGCACCAAGGAACCAATCAAACGCCAATGATCGAGTTGCGCACGATAATCGCGCGCACAAACAGGATTTTCGGTGTGGGTAAAACTCAGGGTCAGTTTTACCAACCCAAACATGACCACCTATGAAACTAATTATTCTCAACCATAACAAGCGATTAAAATGTCTAGCACGGTAAGAAGGAAATCCGCGAACTGAGCCAAGCTCGAGCATACACTAAAAATAAAAGATCAAAAGTATAAATCTAGCAAAACAACACGTAGGCGCAAAAGGCAAGGCATAACAAAACACAAGGCTTAACTGGAAAATTCTCAAAATAACATCTTCTAATTTTATCTCACAACAATTGTAATTAGTAAGTATCTAAGATCATGCGGAAATTAGTGAACTAATCAAAAAATCAATTTAAAAATGAGCCTTCTGGCTAGTAGCCTTAACATGTAGCAAGGCATTTCGTAGACTCTAAAGCACTAAGCAGATCAGAAACTGTACTTGACCAAGCAATTGGTCAGTTAGAGGCTGAAACAATCGGAATATCCTCCATTACAACCGAGAGGTACCCGAACAAACCGGTTGTAAGGAGGTATTACTTAAATATGCCTCATTCAGCGCTTTAGAATAAAAAGAATTCAGACGAACTTTGTCAAAATACGTCCATTGTTTTCCCAGCATCAGTTTGTGTGAATGTATGAGAGTTTCGATATTCCTGAGATAGAATTCTAACAAAACCAACTCTAATTACTCCACTGATATTTTCGTATCTTTGTGATACATTTAAAAAGCTGCTGAGTAAAAGGTCCGAAATCGAACGCGGTGAAAATTTTAAGTTGTGCACAGGCATTTTCAGGCAAGAGAATAACATTGGTTATTTTTTCCTAGCGTCTCAAAACTTTCCTTAAGTTTTGCTAACGCCTGTTGTTACACAATTTCTGATGACCAGTATATTTGAGCATATTTTGCACCAGATGGAGGCTGCAGCTTGTTCATTTCATGGAAGGACCTAACTTGGATTAGTAAGCGATGAATATATATAAATATTTGTACATAAAAACCTTGAATGCCTAAAAATAACAGTTATAGCGCTTCCCAGCTTTCTTTGATTGACTTAGTCAGGAAAAATCTTTAATAATTCCAATTTTTTATGACCAAGTTAACTATAGAAACAGCCAAGACTGTTCAGTTACAGTTTGTGAACACACACGTAAAACATGGCTAGGTTAGGGCTAGGGTTAGGCTGTCTTACCTGAACTTTTTCTTGTAAATAGATGGAAATGCTGCAGGAAAAACAGGAGGAGGAAAAAAGACTCCGTGAATAGATGGAATCTGAAGCAGCGAGTCCAACGACAAGCGATGGAGAACATGGTAAAGGCGAGAATGACGCAAGCTGAAAAACAAAGACGAAATTTCATTCAAGAAAGCCAAATATACAACTAACGACTTGCACTAATGTAGAAATCAAATAGAGGCATGGAGAAGACAGTGGAGAGCTTGAGACAACAGCTGGTACTCAATCAGAGCCGACAACAGTAAGTTGAAAAGCCAGGATTCGTTGATAGAGCGCTGCACATAATACCAGTCTTGGGTGGGGTCGCTAGCACCCTATCGAAGAGTAGCGTCATGTAAGGCCTCTCAAGTTATCCCTTATCAAGAATACTCCTTCGATTTATCTATGGTTGCATAATATCCGTTTCCGGTTTGACGTAATTGGTGACAAATTAACCACCTTAAAAATATGGAATCTCTTGTATGTCAATTAACATTTCGTTGATTTTAAAGATAAACTGAAAATTGTGTGTTGTTTATGATAACGATTGCACTGTAAAATAAGTTGAAAGTCACCTAAAATAAAATAATTTGAAAAGACACTAATCGGGTCTTCTGATTATTTCTAGCAAGTGTACACAAATTCCCCTTTTGGGCGAATTGAGCTCCAAAACTAATAAGCCATTGTAAACCCTATGTACGAGGGTGTGACAACAACTTTGAATATCACGCTTGCTTTAGTGGCGCTCGAGCGAAGAGAAAAGACGGACAAAGGTAGAGAAGACAGAGGCTGCTTACAATCTTTTGATTTTCTCTCTCCTCTCTCTCTCTCTCTCTCTTACTCCTTTTTCTTTTCCTTTTTTTGCTTGTTTCTTCGCCTCAAAACTGGACAGTCTTAGCGCCACAGTGGTACAGAGGAATGGATCCTAATGCCAAGAGTCAGTGTTTCTTGCTGCCTGCTGATCGAATATTTCAGCGTAGGACAATTAAAGGGAGGACGGGCGGCTTGTGGGAAGAGATACCAAAAGGTTGTTTATAGGCAAAACACAAAGCAAAAACCGAACAACAACAAAGCATCAGTAACAACATTTAAAAGGTGGGTTGGTGGAGCGCAAAAGGCGTTATTATTCTACAATTCAGGCCGTCAAATTCAGCTATAAATTATAGGGAAACGAGGCAAAATAAAACCACGAAAACTCACCGGCTTTTACTCGTACCATAGGGGTACCCGTGTCGAAGTATATTCTCTTGAATTCAAAATCCAGGTACAAATATTATTAGCGCGAAATGTGTTTAGCTGTAAAATAACGAATTCAATCAATTTGCTATCGCCGGAGCCCGAGCAACAAGGATAGACGTGGCACCTATTGTCTCTGTCAAACACTCTCACACCATCTAAACTTTCTTTAGCAATTGAGACAATGTTATTTAATAAATCAATAAAAGTAGGAGTGCAATAATGAAAACATTTATTAAAGTAGGCCGAGCTAAATTACTATTTACAAAACAAGCATTGAAGCACGTAACACCAAGTATCGACTTAAACATTTCTGATCGCGACCGATTTTCTAAAAATTTTCAGTTTCAAGCATCAACAATGTAAGGCTCAGAAACAAGCCTACTTGATTGAACATCGCTGCCTGTGAACAGATCTAAGCTCAATATATCATTCTTCCGCTCCGTCTCACAAGTCCGTACTTCCTGTGAAGAGAAAATAATATTTGTCAGCTGGCGATCAAGCTTCTGCCAGGGTATCATAGTTAGTGGAGACGATCGAAATATTGGGTAAGTGATAAATGGAGTCTGGGAAGGAAGAGTAGCTCCCTCCAATGTTTCAGCTCTCCCGCTTTAGACCGTCTCCAAAGAAGGAGAGTCTGGTACAGACTACTCAACGCGACTTTCTTTCTTTGCGCCAAAAGGTCATAGGTAGGATCAATGCCGACCGTTTTTCAAACTAATGACCTGAAAGATTCGTTTAGCGTTCTGATTTGCCATAACACTGGATAAACTGACAGCTAAGTTGAACACTTAAAAAAGCCAGTCAGAAAGAAGAGTGACCAAATTACATAATCATGACAATCTCAATAGAGAATATTGTATACACTGCATTGTGATTTGCTTGTCATGTAGATTTCAGATTAAATCTTTGTTAGCTCGCTGTCACGACACACGACTTGAGAACAGCCAAACTATTCTAAATTACTACTCTGCTCGTATTCGATAAATCAGTTCCCATAGAAACCTTTTTCCAAGCGCTCACTCAACACCATTATCATCACCATCATCGCCGTCATCATCATCCTCCTTCTCCTGCTCATCATCGTCATCATCACCATAGTTATCGTCATCATCATCATCATCGTCATCACCACAGTTATCGTCAAAGTCATCGTCAAATTCATCATCATCATCATCATCATCATCACCTAGCTCTTTTCTGAACCTTATTCCTTTTTCTTTCAGCTCAACTGTTGTAAGAAGTCATTGGATGTCCTCCTTCCCCCCTGAAGATTCCCACACCTATCACAAGAAAAAAAGGAAAAAGGCAACAATATCAACCACAGCACCAATCATATTTGTAACACACAACTTGCATTTTCAAGCAAGACAAATAGTTAAAGTGCACTTAAACCCAAAACAGTTTTTTTGCTTAACGAGGTAAGCGTATTTTTTAGAGTATTTCTGTGCAAAAATTTTTTTATTTCCTCAAATCTTCATTTTTCTGCGCCCGGTCAAAATACGAAAAATCGGCCGCCATCTTGCCCCACGACCGAGTTTAAAAGGGAATGGCACTAGCGGGTAGTGTGACGTCAAATCGAGAACACGAAAGGCTGCATTTCACACATTTTCGCTTGTTTGGGAAGGTTGTAGTCGATATTATCCGAAAATATGCCGTGTAAGTGTGTTGTAGAAGGATGTAGCAACGTGCGCAATTTTCAAGAGAGTATCGCGCTTCATACATTCCTCATACAACACACCTAGTTGGCATATTTCAACTCTAGATGTTCCTTTTTGATGATCCGGGGTTGTCGTTGTAATGTTTTTCTCAACTTTACTAGAAGCATAGAGTTTTCCTTTCAATGTAACCGTACTATTCTGACAAAACTCCGTGTTTGAAGTAAATGCGAGACATCTAGTAAATAATAATGATAAAAAACAAAACAAAAGAAATCCAAAACAACTTCAAGGTTCACACTTGTACTCCGCTCAACTAACGCCTCCTAACCTATCATTTCATGCCACACAAGTTAATTGTCCCCTTTTTTCTTTTTTCTTAGATGAGAAGGATAATGCATCATTTCCGTATTCCTCGAAGTAAATAAAAACGCCTACACTCCACAGTAAAAACAAGACGAGCAGCGAATAATCATAAGGTAGGCATATCTTTTATTCTAAAGATGGTAGGAAGAGTTTCACATCAAAAAGTTGTTTACGTTCAGCGATGTCACAGAAACTTGGGACGCAGCGTAAAGTGTACTCAGAATCAACTCTACGGTGTGTGGTAAATTGAAGTTTAAAACTTATTTTGTTAGGATTTACGGGAGACCAAGGAGAAACAAACATACAATAGCAAGTTTAACAACTTCATTATCAACAATGTTGTTCTTTAATTTTTCTTCAAAAATAAGCTTATTCGACGCAGGAGATCGATAGGCCCTGATTTCTGACAGAGTTACAAAACATGAGCAAAGTAGCCAAAAGAGAATAGAATCCAACTGACAAATAAGAATAAGGAAACCATTTAAGAGCGAGTAAATTATAACACAGTGCCGAGTTTGACTAATGGTCGCGTGTCGCGGGTCGCGCCTTTTCAAATGATTTGTTTTGCTTTTTAGTTGTTTATTGGCGGAGTTCTCATATAAAAACCCAAATAAACACGTCCCAAAAAACAACACAGGCCTAAAAATTTCAAAAATTAAAATCCTAATTACCCAAAGAAATTTTGTCAGAGAAATAGTCTCACAATTCATCTTTTCTTCTTTCCCTATGTAAGGCGTAACTACAGAAGATTTCTCTTTCAATATTACGTCAAAAACAAAGGCCAATCAAATCAACTCACACAGTTTATCAACAAATATCACCAAGCATCGTTCCATTAGCACAACCTGCATCTACTATACTGGACACTACTGACAGAAAATATGTAGTATTCAAGTCTTGAAAGCTAAATTTGTTTCTTTCTTTATTCAATTTCGAAAATATTTTTCTGCAAACCAAATCCAAACAAGCAACGATGTAACGGAAACATGGAAAGTAGCCTGAGGTGTACACAGAATCCGTTTCACTGTCTGCCAAACTGAGGTCAAAAAATTTCATTGCTCAGGATTATTTAATGGACGATTGCAAGACCAAGTGGAGACAGAGACTTACGAGATTCACTCAAGAAAAATTCATTATTTGCAATCTTGTTCTTTGATTTTTCAAAACAAAATAGTGTTATCATGGAGACGTAGGAGACCAGGGGGCTCTACGAGCAACTGACAGAATTACTCAACACGGGCAAATAATCCAAAGAAGAAAAGAATCCAACTGATAAATAAGTATAAGGAAGCGATTAAAGTCCCAGTAAATTATAACACCGTGCCAGTTTTGTTTAGGATGACAATCATTACACCTTCAACTTTTGGTGAATTATTTCCTATCATCGGTACAAACCTTTAAGACGTGAAGATATGACGATAGAATCAACGCGACTTTTACTTAAAAAAAAAAACCAATTCGGATTTTAAAAAAGGAAAAATCCCTTTTGTTTGCTCATTTATATTTTTTGGGGTTCACGCTCCCTGATTGCAAAAGTGAATAATTGCCGGCACAAAATGTAGGGAACAACTTCATCGAATTCAAAGCACGTATGGGTTGAACAATCCTTTCTCGTTAAATAATCAAACCCAAATAAAAACATCCCACAATAACAACAGAAGCCGAACAGTTTTAAAATTCGAAATTGAGCTGAGGAGTTAAGTCAGAGAAAAATTCTCACAACTCATCTTTTTTTTCTCTCTCTCAAGTAAGGCGTAACTACACAAGCAAAGCAAAGGTCAATCGAATGAACTCTCAAAGTTTTTAATTATTGTGTAATCAGGAAATATCAAGTCATTTGGAAGTCACTAAATTTAGTCTTCGTCATTTTTTTTCTTCAAATCATCTTTAAACAAGCTACCCATGAGCCATTAAAGTACTTAACGTGGGTTTGTTACGGTCTCCATCTACAACATTGGCTCCTGACGTCGCAAAATAGAAAAAAAAAAAAAAATGAAAACAGTGACTGTTCCTGAAGACTGTATTCTTTCTCACGAAAAATAATCTGATTAATTGAGTCGGAAGCAAGTTATTGGAAACATTATCAAGTGCTCTGCTGAAGAGCATTTAAACAAAAATTAGATACATAACAACTCTTTAAATTCTGTCCTCGTCATCTGAACACCTTCCAGGTACAGTTGCGCCAGCTTAGGAACACTGCTGAGATGTTGGACCAGATCCCTGACCCTGCGGCCGAGTGGATTGGAATCTAGATTAAGAGATGTTAGCACTGGTACATACTTTAGTGCAGGGGCCAGTGCTGATGCTTCATCTTCACCCATATTTGTATTCTTCAGGCCCAGGTTAGTCAGATTGGGTACATTGTTCAGGCTCTTGGCCAGTTCAATAATCCCGTGACCCAGGGCATTGTCCTGTATATTCCGTTCTTCTAACTTGTTAAAGTAATTTAATGAGGCAGCCATTGCCGCACATTCCTTTTCTTCCATTTGTACATTCCACAACTCTAATCTCGTCAACTGTGGCACGTGATGAAGATTCTCAGCCAAATGACTCACACCACTGTGTAAAGGGTTGAAGGACAGGTCGAGCTCACGCAAATTTGGAGAATGGGGCAGTGACTCAGAGATAAAAGCAGCACACTTTGCTGCTATATTGATGTTGATAAGTATTAAACTGTAGAGATTGTCAGTAAAATTAAATCCGTTAATCTCGCTCTCAATCAATTGACCTTCAAAGGCTTCTTCCTCCTCCTCCTCCCACTTCCCCCCTATGGTAATTTTGTCCTTTTGTCCGCTTGGTGACTTCCTCTTTCCACCTTGTAAAAAGAAGTACTGTAACTAAACATGTTGTCCATCAGTTAAAATATCTTTAAGAAAAGAAAACCAAATAGAAAAAGGTTACAAAGCCATATAGCGTTTGGGACCGACGGAACATGCCATCACAAGTGGTTTAAACTACTGATATTTGAATACTGAGTCCTAACCTTGACTGGAAAGCTCTTTGATGAAATCAGTGTCGCTGTAGAGGCTAGACAAATGCAGAACAGAGATTAATTTAACACGTGTGTGATTTTCCTTACCTCGGCCGAAAAAATTCTAATGGAACCTGTAGTCTAATACAGTCTGATGAGCGCACCTTCCTTCGTATAGGGAGTCGTTGTAAGTTCACTGTTTTAAAATAAATCGCTTTAAAGGTCAACTTCAGCAAATTAAAATCCCTTCTTTCCTCCACAGGAAGCTAATTTAGCTTTAAAATGTCTCCAATGTTATTGACATATCTGCCATAAACAAAACTTGCCGTAGTCGCCACAGTCAAAATGAGAGAAATTCTCATTTTTGTGCAATATAGAAAAGTTTGTTCCTCCGCGACACTTAACTGGAACACAGTTAAAACCTTTTTGGAACAACAAAAAAAAAATCTGGAATGAACTAACAAATGCAAAATTAGCCAATCAGCAAACTTTAATTACTTATAAGTAATTTTCGTTCTTGGGATGATACGCCTCCTGTAGCTGAACAATTCGCATTTGAAGAAACCTCTTTTTTTCAGAAAAAGAGACTTTCTAACAGTATATATCTTATCCTAAGGCAATGGAGAAGACCGAGTTTTCTACCCATGGTGTCAAGGTTGCGCATGCGCAGAGACTTGATCGAGGATCGGTGCGCCGAGGTCCACCTCCGCGCACTTTTACGTCATAATTCCATATTCAGAGTGAAATAAGAACATTGTTAATGACGGTGTATGGTTTTGTAAAGTCTCAGCAGGTTCTTCTATTGAAATACTTCTAAACGCTGGGAAGTCTTGATTCCAAACTCAGAGTTAAGCTTAATTATAATTACTTCAATAGTCGAGTCTGTTCCTTCGATGGTGGTACTACCTTGTAATGCAAACCCTTGCTGTGTCAATAGCAACAGAGTTATCTTTCAGACACTTTCAAATGCAACAATTTGATTTATTTTACAAGAAAATTAGTCCATTGAGTTTCAATTTTCTTTTCTTAGTATCGTATGTATAAAAAAAGACTACTTTTTTGGTCAACATGTGAATCAACAAAAGAATTTTGTCAAGGAAAGAAAGCAATCGTCGTTGGTCACTTTAAACCATAGGGAGATGATGAAGTCAGAGGCAATGTTACTCTCCATATCGAAAATAAAACTTGCTAAACCCTGACAAGGAAGGCAAATACAACAAAATAGAAAAATGGATAAAAAAAAGTGATACTGACCTTCAAGG
The DNA here is from genome assembly GCF_964205215.1 of Stylophora pistillata. NCBI lineage: Eukaryota > Metazoa > Cnidaria > Anthozoa > Scleractinia > Pocilloporidae > Stylophora > Stylophora pistillata. The sequence goes on along the minus strand of NC_142521.1, from coordinate 36,124,411 downwards.
ACAATTTAAAAAGCAGTTATTTGAGCTCTCATCCACCGAAATCAGTGAGGATGCCGAACAAAGTCCAAAACGTAAAAATAAATGTTATTTTTAAGGTTTTGGTGTACTCTGTAGACATTCAGAGGATCACGTGTAAGGCGGTGTAATGTGACTAAACGATTACAGCTCCTGATAGATGATAAACTAGATTTGGCCATGTGTCTGACTGATCAATTGAGCATGAGCTCTTTTTTACCAATCTGATTGAAGTTAGACAACCATTAGGAACGCACACTTCATTTACTTAATTGTAAACTTCTTTACTGATTAAAATCGCGAACGCGTGAGTTATAACATGCAGTTTACGCGCTGAACGATCGAACTATAAATAATTTTATTTGCACTCACTCGTGAATTCCATATCTACGCGCACCCATGTATTATCCTGTGTGTAAAAGTGTTGTAAAATCGCATGTTAATCGAAATATGTTATGGTTTCGACTGAAAAAGAATGTATTCTGCCGTAAGGAAACGGCTTGAAACATTTGAGGTGAACTGATCAAAGGTACCGGTGGGGGCCAACTGGTAAAGGAGTGGGCGACCATATTTCATTCTGGGGGAGAACTTGATCGCCAAGGCTGTAAGGGATGACCATGTAATGGGGTGAAACCTCCATAAGCCGTTTCCGCTCGCCACAAACGATTAATCCTCTGACCCAAACAGTGCCAGCATCTATATTCTCCTAGTATCACTCCTGAATGAAAAATTAAGGTCACGCGAATGGAAGAGACGATCACCAACTTTAAAAGTTTTTGATTGTTTAACATATTCTCTTTGTCAGTTCCACAGGAAATACGTAGAGAAATGTGAAGAGAAAATGTACCCTAGTGTCAGGGTGTGAGGGATGGGGGGGGGGGGGGGAGGAAATAAAGACGCTTTAGGCCGTGATTGTTCTTAGCATGCTCTGAACATCTGACTGAATTCTTACGCCAATTTTAGTCATTAAAACAACGATTCTTCAATAAAAAAAAATAAGAGTACATATCTATTCTTTGAGGCAATGTTTTTCCCTGTCTTCAACCGAAAGAAAAATGAGTGACTTTCTAAGCACCAATGCTTGTTGACACGGATGCTCAATAGCTAGGGTACCAGATTGATGAAAGACAAACGTTATAACGTAGATGAAGTGACGATGAAAAAAACTCCATTTTTGCAATAGAAGACTAATGAGAGCCATTCCCTTCAATCTTATCGCAACAAAACTCTTCTGCTAGTTTTGTGCATCCCACAAACTTATGACACAAGGCTTTGCCCAAAACTACATAAGTGCCTTTGGAGCCTTCCTTTTGGTTCCATTCCTTTAACATACTAAAAGCCTTATTTGCCAACCCCTTTTCTTCTTTGAAAGCATCTATTTCGCCATCTGAGTCGAATCCCAGTCGTCGTGCTAGATTTTCCCACTTGTTGCCAAGTTTCCGGGACAAAGCTTCTAACTCGTCTTTAGATGGTTCACCAGCCTTAAATCGCAAGCTTGAGGATAATGATGGGGAAGAAAAAATTAGAAAAGGGGTGCTGTAGGGCAATTAGCGAGCATCTATGGCGAATGGTGATTTATTGTATAAACAACAATTAAAATACCAGGTGAGCTTTCGCTCAAACACGTAACATCTTCACACATGAAAGTGGTATGAACTTACTGACTCGGTGGGAGGGCCGAACCCAATGCGTGAACGATGCGTGTACCTTAGTGCCAACCGTTTTTCAATTTCGTAGAAAACAAAAATTAAATTTCATTTTCGTTTTTCGCTTTTCGCGGCGCTGTAAAAAATCCAATTTCGACTTCAATTTTCGTTTTCGCGGCGCTCTAAAAAAGCCAAATTTTACTTCGATTTTCGTTTTTCGTTTTCGCCAGTGGCACTGAAACTGACATTCTGTGGGAAAATTCATTACTTCACGGTTGCCCATAAATGCAAGTCAAATCAAAATCAATTTACTCAAAGCAAAACGTCAGGCGACATTACAGAATAACTCACGGCAAAACGAATAACGTTGTGGCTAAATGACCGGCAGCCGTTCAAGGTTTTCAAATCACTAATTGACCGGCAGTCTGATATTTTGCTCAAATTTAAGGAATCAAAGAAACCCATCCAGTTCAAACTATCATATGTCGATTAAGAACTGCCAAAAGCGATCCAGGAAAGATTTAAAGACCGCAAGTCCAACGCTTGCCTTACGCACGGCTCAGAGAACGAAACCCTGGTTTGTGACACTTGGATTTTTCAGGTCGACTGTCGGTCACAGTTTTCAAATCACTAAATGAGCGGCAGTACGATACTATTCTCAAATCTAAGGGAGTCGAACCGGTCATATTCAAACTATGATATGTCGAATAAGAAGTACAAAGCCATCCAACAGATTTTTAAAGACCACAACTCTAACTCTTGTGTCACAAGATGATTTACAGTTAATTCCATGAAAAAATATGAAATGATTTCAAATAAGATTAAAAGGCAACTAACGCAACAAAAACTTCTATCATTGTCGAATATGAAACCGTTTCCAAAAAAACCAATTAGTACTAATTAAAAATATATCTTAAGTTTTCTTACAATGAAATAAATATATCAATATATCTGTAGCTACTGTCCTCGACTGACGCATGGGCAGCGCCCATTTGTGCACTGCATATGGAAAACGCAGCGTATGGAAAATCCCGTATGTCATTACTTTCATTGGCAATCGAGTAATATTAGAAGTAGGAGTAGACTGAAACTAATAATCGCGTGTAAATTGTTATGAGTATTAATTCTGCAAGATTTGCTGAACCAGTTTCTGTTCTTTGGTCGACTTTTTATTGACGCGCATACAAAATGAGTCCAAAGCAGACACCTGTCACAAGCAAGGCTATCCTCAATTTGTCGTTTATCATTTTTGCGTAAACAGAGCAAGCAAAGTCTACGCGGATCTTCTTTGTTGATTTTTAAGAACCGACAACCATGCATCTTTTTCAAAGTACTTTTCAACGCGGAGAATGTCCACGGTTTCTTCGATTCCTTAAATTTGAGCAAAATGTTAGAATGCCGGTCATTTAGCACAGTCAATGAGCATTTTATCATATGGCCACCAAGTATTGAAATTTTAACTTAACTAAGACGCGATAGAGGGGCACAAGCACCCACTCGAACACAAAAAAGATTACTGGAAAGATAACATTCCGTAACTTTTTCCCATCAGAACCAGAAACTTCCGATTCCTTGAAAAACGGAACTGTTTTCTCTCAATTCCGTTTTCCTTTAAATTTTCGCAACAAAGCAACATGAAAGCGGGACGGCTTTTTCCGAACTGGCTCACGTGAACCTATCCGGCCCTACTCAAGTCAGCTTTCAGTATGGTCTTCTATTGAAATGCGCGAGCGGGGCCGGACGGGTCATATGATGATAGATCTTATTCCTCGGAGAAACTCATGTTGACAAAATGACCTTTCATTTCATAACAAAGGACAAAAACGCTCGATACTTGTGCAACTCAGGTAAGGCAGATATTATTGAGATAACTCTTACCTCGGGTGACTGCATTTTATTTCATTAATGAAAATTGTGAACTAAACTCACTTCCAACTTGTAGTTTGGGAGCCCATTTGATAGCAGAGACTGATTAGTCCAACTAGTATCTAGGAGGCACAAGTTTGAAACCTGTTGAGGCCTTTTTGAGGCTTTTTTCTACAGAGGCGGCTTTCACTGCAGTTCACTTTTGAGGAATTTTGTTTTGACAGGATGTATTCCGTAAGAAAACTATGCATTAATTTGGGTTGGATTGGTGCTTATCCAACGTTGACGAGACGGTCAATAGAAATGACGAGGCAAAACCCCTCTCTCAGTATTACTTCACCTTGGGAAGCAGTTTTTCTCTCCTTACAAGCTGGAGCTTCACACGAAGACGGTTCTTCATTTCGGCGCTTCAAACTCGTCCGGACCAAATGTTCAGTAGAACCACCTGTATAATAATAATAAAACGCACTCTTTGACTGCATGTGCCTTCTATTGTACAGTTTTAGAGTGTTGCAGTAAAAAAGTAACTGTGATCCGAAATGCAGAGGGGCTAATGAACAGCTCTTGTCGATGCCAAACTTGTGACAAAAGGAGGACTTGGTTAGAGCAGAGTTTGTACACTGGTAAATTGACAGGCCGGGGACTGGCCGAGAAATTAGTAGATTAAGTACATGTATTACAAGTGCATCAAATTTATTTTAATACAAGTCTTCTCTCACTAGGTGAACTACCATTTAAATGACTATAAAAAAATAAAAAAAAGAAACGTTCTTTCTGTTAAAATGTATAGCCAGTGTAGAAAGAAAGAACCGTTACAAAGGACATTTGCAACAGTACATGTAAGAGTAAATATACCAGTTTTAAATCAATAAGTAACTGTCGCAGAGAAACAAGGAGCTGGACCACGCCTTTTGTTCCCCTTTTGAGATGTCATGCAGTGCTTTCCCAAAACGAAGCGGTTGGTGACAATCGAAATCCATTACTTCATAACAGCACTTCCATTATCTTTGCATTGTACTACATGAGGCGGGCAAATATGCATGCAAATATACTGTAAAGCTAAAACAAAAGGTAAAGCTGATCTGTTTACCTGTGTAATATGGCCAATCTTCAAAGATACTGCAGTCATTAAGAATGCTGAACACAAGAGAAGCTGCTGTTACACTTGCACATGTTTTCCACTTTTCCTCTGTTTCAGTTCCATCTGCATACCCTGAAATACCCTTGACCACAACCCACTCCATTTTCAGATCATGTGCTGCACTATAAACTCCTAAGACATGAAATATCAAGCTTTCATAAACAAAACAACAAATTTGCTCCAACATCTATTGATTGTAACCTTTCCTTTTGTTACCTTTGTTATCAAAGGTTGGTAAGGGACTTAAGACACAATCTGGAAAGTCTCCTTGTATACTAGCTATAAAGTTAGTTCCTCTTAAATGAGCTTCTCCCAGTTCCCATACCATTGGGGCACTAAAACTGCATTCTTACTTCCTCTACCTGTATCAGAATCAGTATCAGTAGCCATCTACACGGCCTGGGTATAGAGCCACATATTAGAGAGTACACTGTCCCACCCAAGACTACGACACAATGACTTTATAGTGAGGACTTTCCCCCAGACCTCTTGATCTGAAGTCCAGCATGCTAACAATCAAGCCCGAGTATCTCTAGTCACTAGCAGGAACACTTACCTACCATGAAAGCTATTATTATAAAAGTGTAAATTCTATCTCCCAGTATACAAGTCTATCTGTATCTGTTAGAACAGACTTTTCTGTTACCGCGGTTCCCTATAGGATAAAGATGCCTTACCCTCTCCTTCTGTTTCAATTGCAATTGCTTCAGGAAAGGACTCCACAAGTTCATTTTGTCGCCACTCAGCTTGTACAATCTCAGGGCCACTCAAAACCTGACCACAGTGGACTTCAACTTTTCTTTCTTTCGGATTTTCTAGAGGTGCAGTCCAACCATAACCTGCATATTTGATGAGTTCAGCAATGTCTCTGCTGACAGGAGTTGTGACCCCACAAAATTTCTTGCCAACCTTTGTAGCCTTCTGATGGGAATAGGTTGTGAGCTTTTCTGATAGAACCACATCCCCCAGCTTTGTTGTTTCTTGATTCATACCACCACAGTGGCCCACAGAAAAGACAGCTTTTGGTCTCAGCTGAGTGACAGCATTTTTTACAACAGTCAAAGAACCACCCGGAGCTTTAGAGCCCTCTGAGCATCTCATCAAAGCAACTTTCAGTTTAACATCTTGATCTTTACCAATGCTGCCAAAGTATACATGACCAAGCCCTTTGCAATAGCTTCTGAATGGATCAACAATGTAATAGTAGCAACTTAAGAACTCACAGTCCTTCACTGTTAACAACAGAATATCAATTGGGAGTTCAACATCTTTCCAATGTTTAAAATTCTGGGTTAGTTCATTTCTCTCTGGAAGATTTATATTGATCTTTGATGGGTCACCACAAATGTTTGTTAAAGTACTCTCTTCAGTTCTCGCAGTTTCTGACATGGTCAATGAACTTCTGGAAAAAAAAAGAAATAAAGAATAACATCCTGCCTATTTAATCAATGTTAAATTAATGCACCTGCATGTAGAAGTTCATTAATTTAAAGTCACTTGAAGGATAACAAAAGAAAATCTATGGTTCCTACGGGTCAAATCTACACAACACAAAGTGGGAATAAACAGAACCAGCACCAAATTCCTTCTTTTTGATGATGCTTCCAGTTCCTTTTTGTACAGAAAAATGTGTGAAGAAATGAAGCTCTTCACAATTAAGAGAGAGTTGCTCTTAAACTCAGTGTTCAAAGAAAGTGGATTGTCAATATAAGTTTATTTCTGTCAGAGTATAGTGTGTTGAGCTGGGGGAGGGTGCAACTCAAAAACAGGATGCACCAAGTAATGAGTGATGACTTATAGAAGACACTTGCCAAGATAAAGAAAAAAGATCACATGACCAAAGTTGAAGACCCTATTGACTGGATGAGCGATGCAGTGTAAGGTAAGTAAAGAGGTGTAATGGCAAGATGTGTGTGTGTGGATAGCTAGATCCACGGGAATTGAACAAATGTGTAAAAGTACCAAAACTTTGCTTTCAAACTATAATCATTTTGATAATTTCACATCAAGACTCGGAAAGTGACAGGTTCCAGCAAGAGACACTTGATGAAGACCCAAGTAATCTAACTATGTAACATGTGTCATTTTACAAACTAGTGTAGTTCAAATTACCCTCTGGAATATTCAGTGCACAGAACTCACTCAAAAGCATTTTGATGAAATCATCAAAGGACTGGAGGGAGTGGCTCCAAAAGCTGACAATCTGTAAAAAAGCCCGTTGGCACTCATGAAGAGGGTTTAAAAAATAATGACAAAAAAAAAATTTTCCAAAAGCAAATTAAATGAAAAGAAAAAGAAAAGCAAACATGGACAAATTCATCTTTAAGAAGCAGAACCTCAATACTGCAGACATATCCTGACTTGTGAAGGTACCCTTACTGGCTACCAGATCTTGCCAAAGTCAAGTTGCCATTAAGTCACCTAAGTAGAAACTTACATTCTAAAATTGCTTGGAATGATCAACTACCTGGGTAAGTTTGTCCCAGATAGTTTTTTCTGACAAATTATGTCAGAATCTCCAAGGAGCCTAATGCAAGAAAAGCATTCAACCAATTGTCAGCTCACTTCTCAAGTCCATGAAGAAACCTTTCACAACTGGAGAGAGGTGGCTTCTGAGCTGCCACTACTCTGCTATGCTGATAAAGAAGTAAAAGCTGAAAAGCCACTGTGACCTGGGGGCAGTTTTACTTCAAGATAGTAGAACTGTGGCTTTACAGAGTTGAACAATGACTCAAACAGAGAGGAGATACTCACAGATAGAGAATGACTGCCTTGTATCAGTGTTTGGCTGCACAAGAATCTACCTCTACGGGTATCTCCTCCATACATAAGAAAAGATTACTGCCATTACAGAAAATAAGCATAATTAAGAGCTAATCTTGGCCAGAAACATTATTTTTATAGAGCACCCACTCCAGAAGTATCACTTCAGTCTCATTTACAAGAATAGAACTCAGACATTCATCAGGGATTCCCTGTCTAGATCTCAAACAAAAAAATAGGGAGAAGTATGATACTTATGAAGTCTTCTTGTCCAAAAAAAGAAGAAATGCTCATGGGAGAGACTGTAGTTAGAGATTCAAATAGTTTTCATTATGTATGACAATGAAAGCAATGCTTCAGAGAGTAACCAGAGGAAATGTTTAGGATGCTGATCACATGACCTTATCAGATATAAAAACCAATGGATTGGCCAAGGCTAAGATACAATTACCTCCTAATGTTCGCAATTTTTAACCTCAAACAGAGATGAAGTACCAGCTGTCCAAGATGGAGTAAGATACAAGGGAACCAAACCTCTATGCTCAGAGATTTAATAAAAGATTCCCTCTACTAATTTGGACGAAGAAGGATAAGTCAGACAAACAACAGTCACTGTATCCTAGCCACTGATTCACAAAGACATCAAAAACACCCAGTCAGCACCTTTTCAGGATGCCTAGAAACTAAACCAATATAACAACCTTAAAAGACCATACAAAGTCAACCTACCCAAAAGAAGATGGCAAATAGTCAGCATTTAATTCTTCAAGGGAAAGAAAGATTTTATAGGAATATTATAGACAGTATGTACAAATATTGTCATGTGGAAAAAAGTGACCAATTAACCGCTGCTGAGAAAACAATCCTGCAATTAAGGATGACATTTACTGAGCAAGGAATTCCAAACAAACTGATTTCAGAAGATGGACCCCAATACACCATTATGAAATTCAAACAATTTGCAGCATGCTGAACTTTCATGATCATAAAGAATCCTCTACCACTTTGAAGTAATGGTATAACAGAGGTTGCAATAAGGTAAGCAAAAAAGATTGTAAAGATGAGCCAACACCGATCGATCGGTATTTTGGAAACAAGGAATAGTCCTAATTAAGTGAGTTAGCTTCATCAAATGAAAAGCTAAAACCCAAAACAACAAGAACACTTCTGCTTGTTAAGCCTGTGCTACTACTAGAACAACAAGTGATTCTGATCTCAAGCATTATTAGAGCTTCAATGGAGAGGAAGCAGCAGGTCAAATGATAAAGAATACGACGAGGCGCTATCGTGCACTGGGCATATCTCGCTGCATGAGCGGCGCGAGAATATTGCCAACAAGCTCTTTTCTAATGTTCTTGTACCAAATCACAAGCTGCATAAGCTCCTGCCGCCCAGGAATGTATCTAGGGTGGACTTAAGGAAAAAGCGCGCTTTTAATTTACCTGTGGTTCATATGAACTGGTGTCATGATAGTTTTATCTTTCATCATTTATGCACGCACGCTGACTCTATCTATGTTACCTAATTTTTAATATTTTAAAAGTATGTTACCATTTTTATATATTTCTTAAATTTGTAAATGAATACGTAATTCAACCTTCGGTTGCAATGTTTTTCAAATAAACTATCTATCTATCTATCTATCTATCCAATGATATGATAGTGAGGACAAGCTGCTGTTGCCTCTCTTCTGCTGGATTACAGTTGTTAACCTCAACCAACTTCAAGCTAGGTGAAAGGAAGCCAATTGTGTATGCATGATCAAAAGAGAAATTAACAAGTCATATAAAATCAAGGCAGATGAGGATGAGTGCTGAAGAAATCAGGAGCACATTTGCAAAACAACAGAACTGCAAATGCCTCAGGAGAGTGATTTTAGAGTCCATGTTGAAGATCCCTATGAAAACAGCAAAGCAGTTGCATAGCAGCTGGCTGAAGCCCACCAGTAATAAAGCAGAGCCTTAGCTAGTGAAGAATGTCGCAAAGTCAACAGGACAGGAACAAAATCTGACACAAAGAAAGTGATGGGCAATAACTTCTACAAAGTTGGCAACAAAAATGCCTGCCAACTCCTAGAGACATCACTTTGTGATGTCTAAATAGAACTTTCAATATCATTTTTTTTAGTAATTCATTTTGGATTTGTTTTTAAATGTAAATAACTGTCTTTGCACCAAGTTGTGTCATTGTTTACCTTATTATACATGTACTAGTCATGTGAATACTTATTTCTAGAACTGTAGCATGTAATCATATGGAATTTTCTACACTCATTTGTTACCTGTCAGACAGGTGTGCGTGTATATTACTCCTACATATACTGCCTAAGAGGAGCTCAAATCAAGTAGTTGTGTTATCACTTGATAAGGTGCCAATAAAGCTGTGTTTTGGGCTGTGAGCAATGTACTACTACATATTGTTAATGATTACATGCTAAAACATTTTGGGAATGAGTTACAGGCAGAGTTGATTGGGTCGACTCTTTCATTACATGTTCAAGTCATGCAGATTGATGTCGATAGATTAACACTCACCTTTCAAGTTGCTTCTCCGGCGAGATGATAACAGCAGTTGTAATTAACTCCCAGGTACTTGTTTTTTTCTGAATTTAATCGATAAAACCATCCACCAGATGAACCACTACCCAGTAGATTGTGTGGCTGATTGTGTTCACACCAATCTACTGGGTGGTGATTAATCTGGTGGACAGCAATGAAATTCAACCAGCTGTAGGAAAAGTAGCTGTTTCGTCTGTACACATTGGTGTCATAAAGCCTGCAGGTGTTGGATTATGGTACTCAATTGGAACTCAGAAGATTCTGGAACTTAGCTGTAAGGAGGCAAAACGCATACATGTATGGATCAACATATCAATCTGAAGTGACTACAGTACACTGATAACTGCATGCACACAATTGAAAAAAAAAATGGTTTTAAGCCCTTCATCTGACAGGAGTGTTAAGTGTATTTGAATTTTAGATGCAAAATCAAAAATAGGCTTTATGTCGCAAACTAGAAATAGTGAGCAAGACAAGAACTCCACAACCAACAGAAAACATAACTTTAAAAAATTAACATGTTGATGAGGATGTTCAAAACTTACTTAGTATTCACAGCAATGTCTATACAGGATTGTGTCACAGTCTGGGTGTTTTTCAATGGATCTCTGTTTATAAAAGTTAATTACATCAAAAAATGATTGCCATTAGATGTGTATATATCAAATCCACTCACCTACGTACACTGTATAACTATGAAATATAAATAAAAGAAATAATTCTATAAAGATAAAATGGACAAATACAGTATAAAGGAACAGGTTCAAGTATGCAACCAACAAAGTCATACTGTGACTTATAATTTTTTTTTGTTTTTATAATTACCATTTTCCTCAATCATGTTTACAATAACAATATTTAATTAACTATCTAACTGTTAATGACTAGGTTTTGACTAAATAATGGTTAGTTCACAAAGCTTTAGATTAATTACAAGAAGTAAAATATCTTTCAACAATCACATGTTTACATGCATAATTACTAAAATATAATTATAATAAACAACAAATTGTGGGAGATCCATTTTGAAAAACAGAATTCCTCAGGCACACCATTTTGTTGTTGGCTGTTATAACGTCATGCTGGTTTACAGCAAAGTGTCAGCGTCTTAAAAACTTTTCTGCATTCCAAGTAAAGAGAACACTTTTTTAATCACTGAGATTTAAAGGGAAACAAATTATTACTTCATATGGCAACTCAATCACAATTGTTTAATTGACACTTGGCACCTAAGTAAAAATGAATTCTACACCCTAGTTGAGTTACCAATGAAATAAAAACAGAACTAGGTGAGCATTTCAAAGTAGCTCAGATTAGTAAAAAGAAGCTTGTAGGGATTGGAAAGGACACTGTTCTTTACTATAGTCTCAAGTCCACATGTAAATTTTAAATTTATCCCACTGGGGTAAGTTAAAATAGAACAAACATCTCACAGCCGTTAGAGGGTGACAGACATTAAATGATTCAATTAAAAATTAATGCTCTCTTCCATTTCATGTAGAGTAAAGTGATGAGGAGAAATTTTAACAAATACTGGGCAAAGCAAAGCTGTTTGGAGTGAAGCCATTGCTCCGCTCAGAGTTAAACAGTAAACTTGAACTACAATATGTAGAAGACTCAATGACCATTTTAAGATTCAACTGAGTGCTCTACAGTGTCAGAGCAACTATATTTAAAAAACCAACTACAGCAGTAAAAGGTAGAAATTAGAATATAGCACTTTTAATTAATGTCCAACAATATCAAAATTAACTTGAAGAAAAAGACGATTTATTCGTAAACCGAATAAATCGAATAAAACACAGCTTTATGACGCGAGAGAGCAAGATAGGGAGTCTGAGTCCAGTAAGCTTCTTTGAACACAAACTTTAATTACTTGAGAGGCAGGTTACCTTTAGAGCTATCGATATAACAACAACATGACGGCTAACTTATCTCAATGTTCACTCGTGTAACTCGAGAACTAGATTGGAATGTACGAAGCGATTACATAACCAGTCCAGAAGGTTACATAACATTCGAGGGTTACATAACCTTTAAGTGTTACATAAGAAAGATCAGCTGATCGACATTCAAGAACGGTCTTGTCGAAGAAAAGCAAATGTTGATTTCCTGAAGGTTTTACATATCATAACATCTTTCCCTTTTTCTTTTTTTTTTAAACTATAACTCAATGTCAAACTTTCTAGGTGGCTTGATCAATCGTCCATGTCGTGTTCTTATCTCAGTTGTAGTAGCTTCTTGAGGTGGTCTTGCACTCAGCTCTGTTGTTTGAGGTGTTGGGGGTAGTTGAGATCTAGGAGGGGACGTTCCTACTTGAGAACTTGCTGGAGGGGGATGTTTCTGTTCCTGCAGATTCTCTGGAACAGTCAGGTCATCTTCGTCCATTTTGAAGGGGGTTTCTTGAAGTGGTTCCGTGGTAGAACGCAACTGCTTGCGATTGCGCCTGTAGAATCTACCATTGACTTCAACTTTGTAACTACGAGGTGCGACTTTAGAAGAAACAACTGCTTTTGACCACTTTGTTTCTCCAGGCATTTTCATGCGCACTAGGTCACCTGATTTGAGATCTGAGAGTTGTTTAGCATGCTGGTCGAAATGTGTAGCTTGCTTGACACGATCCCTTTTGAGAAGATCACTAACTGTTTGGTCAGTCTTGAGTAACGACTCTGAGAAGGGTAGAAGTGTCTTTGTTCGGCGACCAAAAAGTCGTTGGCAGGGAAACATACCTGTCGCAGCAGTGGGGGTGTTATGGTGATCCAATAAACCAAGATATGGATCGGATTGGGACAGAAGAGCTTTCTTCATTAAAGTCTTGCAGGTTTTGACTGCACTTTCGGCCATCCCATTAGCTTGTGGATAGTGTGGTGACGTAGTGACGTGAGTGAACTTCCATGTTGCTGCAAATCTTCGGAACTCTGAGGATGTATACTGAGGACCATTGTCAGAAACTACGTAGTCGGGCACCCCATGTCGCGAAAAATGCATCTTCAGCTTGTGAATGACTGTCTGGGACGAAGTGTCGGGAAGATGATCCAGCTCAATAAAGTTGCTGTAATAATCAACTAATACAAGGTAGTTTCGGTTCTCGAAGGTAAACAAATCTGTTCCAACTCGTTGCCATGCCATGGTCGAACCGCCTCCCGGTTAGCTCAGTTGGTTAGAGCGCCGGATTGTGTTGTGCGGGAGGTCGAGGGTTCGAGCCCCGGCCGGACCGATACTCATGGTCTTAAAATAAGTGAGGAGAATTTGCTACCTTTCTATAATCAAGAAATGGATAGATATTCTAGTCTTCTCGGATATGGACGAATAAACCGTAGGCCCCGTCTCCTGCAGGGTTAGGGGTACGAGACGTTAATTTCCCACGCACGAGATTACTGTGTCGTGGATGTCCTCCCCTGGGGTGGGATGGGTGGAAATTGACCCTGAAAAGCCCCCATGGGGAGTGGTCGTCTAACGTATGTATGTATGTATGTATGTATGTATGGCCTGTCAGGAACGGGATGAGGCTGAAGAGGTTCGCTGGCTTGTTCAGGTCTCACACTTTGGCATATGGAGCATTTATCAATACGATTCTTGAGTTGTGCAGACATTCCTGGCCAGAAGAAAACCTCTCTGGCCCTTCGAAGGCATGCTTGGAGTCCCTGGTGAGACTTGTGTGTTTCTTCTATCATATCATAGTGAAGGCTCTCTGGGACAACGATCTTCGTTCCTTTAAAAACTAGGCCATTTTGGAGCGTCATTTCATCGCGGTATTTGAAGAAAGGCTGTGCGCTTGTAGGTACCATGGACGTTTTTGTAGGCCAGCCAGCGCGTAAACTTGTGACAACGCCTGTAAAGATTCATCCTTAGCCGTTTCCACTTGAAACTTGGCAAGTGTCGACTCTGATATCGACAAGTCCTCGACAAAGTTGACAGTTTCTAGATCTTTATAGCAGGATGAGGTGCTAGCATTTGGTATCTTTGACTGCCTAGGTAGAACGCGAGAGAGTGCGTCAGCAATATACATCTCTTTGCCTGGCTTGTAAGTGAGATTCAAGTCAAATCTTTGAAGACGAAGCATCATACGCTGTAATCTCTTAGAAGCTGTATTGATTGGCTTCTTCTGTATAGCAATCAGAGGCTTGTGATCTGTTTCGACTGTGACGTGCTTGCCATAAATGTAATGTTCGAAGTGCTCACAAGAGAACAGAACAGCTAGGAGCTCCTTCTCAATTTGAGCGTAATTTTGCTCTGTCGACGTCAGTGCTCTGTTAGCGTAGTGAACTGGCTGTCCTTCCTGAAGTAGAGTTGCACCAATGCCATACTGTGAGGCATCGCACTGCATAGTGACATTCTTGCTCACGTCGAAGTACTGTAGGACTGGGGCTTTAGTGATGAGCTCTTTAATCTCCTTGAAGGCTTTATCTTGAGGGTGTTGCCAATACCATTCTATTTCCTTCTTTTCCAACTGTCTTAAAGGCTGTGATGCTGTAGACAGATGTTGGCAGAATTTCGCCAGATACTGCACCATTCCTAAAAACGTTTTGAGTTCTGCGAGATTGGTGGGCACTGGGTAGTCCACTATAGCCTGTACCTTTGACGGGTCAGGTTTTAGACCTTCCGCTGTAAGGAGGTGTCCTATGAAAGGAACTTGTGACTGTCGAAGTTTCAACTTCTCGCTGTTGAGAGTGAGGTTTCTTTCTCTTGCGCGAGTGAGGAAAACCTTGAGATTCTGATCGTGGTTGGCAATTGCAGCTTCATTAGAGTCTCCAAAACCGCAAACTAGGAAATCATCGGCGATGATTTCAACACCTGTGAGTCCTTCTACTAGCTCGTGCATTCGTTGTTGCCATACTTCCGGGGCTGAGTTTATTACGAATGGCATTGTGAGCCATCGATAGCGACCAAAAGGTGTGTTCATGGTTGTCAAGTAACTACTCCTTTCGTCAAGTTGTACTTGCCAGAATCCACATTTGGCATCTAACACGCTAAAGACTTTAGCACCACTAAGGGGAGTTGCTACTTCCTCGATAGTTGGAAGTGGATAATGCGAGCGTTGCACTGCGCGGTTGAGATCTCGAGGATCCAGACATACTCGTATTTTCCCGTTAGATTTCTTCACTATAACAAGGCTAGAGACCCATGATGTCGGCTCAATTACCTTGGCGAGGATACCACTCTTCACCATGTTATCCAGCTCTAACTTGAGGGTATCTCGAAGTGGGACTGGTACTTTACGAGGCGGATGTACAACCGGGCGGAAACCTTCGTCCACTTGAATGGAGTGGGTTCCTTCAAGGCATCCAATCCCAGTGAAGATATCGGTAAATTCATAGAGGATAGGATCACTTCTAACCTTTGACGAGACGTCAATTCTTTCGTCGTGAGTCGCGTTTACGTCAGCATCCAGGATTTTGACCAGGTTCATCTTTTCACACGTCGTTCGACAGAGGAGTGGTGTCAAATCTTGCTTCACAATGTGATAAAGAACTCCATATTTTCTTCCTTTCCGTTCAATAAGTAGGCGGATTTGACCAAGTGGCCAGACTACA
Source organism: Stylophora pistillata (assembly GCF_964205215.1). NCBI lineage: Eukaryota > Metazoa > Cnidaria > Anthozoa > Scleractinia > Pocilloporidae > Stylophora > Stylophora pistillata. The sequence goes on along the minus strand of NC_142521.1, from coordinate 36,108,888 downwards.
GTCTTGTTGTGCATGATGAGCCTTGTAAACGACTGTTCAAGGTTTTTACACTGTTTGTCTCCTGTAGCTCGGATGTAGGCACTTTTGGGGAGGATGTTACATGAAGCACCTGTATCAATCTGAAGTTGTACTTCGGCATTGCTATTAAGGCACGCTGTCACATAAGCTGATGCGGGGGAGGGTTTATGGCTGTAGATTTCACAATCTTGAACGTGATTGACAGAGCGAGTGTCGCATTTTTTCGCAAAGTGTCCTTCTTTGCCACATTTGGAGCATTTCTTGCCAACAGCCGGGCAAGCTGACTTTTTCATTTCGTGAACAGTACCACAAAACTTGCATTCTCGAGTGTATACATTGTTGGGGTTACCAGAACTTTTCCCTCTTGGCTTCCAGGGAGGAGTCCGCTTCTTACCTGAGGCGTGTTTATGCGGTGTTGTATCCTCAGACTGGGTCTTTGACGGTTTCGTTTTCTTGGCCTTTACCCTATTCACATTAGCTTCCTCAGTTGTCATGTCTAATGCGCGTATATCAGTTAACTCTTGTGTTCGCAAAATATCCAAGGCGTTATCCAAAGTGAGATCTTTTTTCTCTAAAAGTTTCTTACGTGATCGATCATTCTTGACCCCAAGGATGAGGCGGTCTCTTATCAAGCTGTCTCTTAGGGTCATGAACCCACAGTGTTCAGAAAGGCGCATCAGTGCTGTGCAATATTGATCGACACTTTCTCCTGGTTCTTGCTCTCTCTTGTTGAAGAGGTATCGTTCATACGTCTGATTTCGTTGCGGCAGACAACGAGATTCAAATTTAGCCAGGACGTCATCAATATTGTCAGCGCTTTCGTCTTCAGCGAAGGTAAAGGTGTCAAACAATTGGACTCCTTCTCTTCCAACGATGTTAAGAAAATGAGCAACACGGACTGGGCCGTCCTTTTGACTGATTCCAGCCGCACGTTCATAGATTTGCCATGCTCTCTTAAAGTGTAACCAGTTATCGCCTCTACGTGACCTGTCTTCGAGATGAAGAGGTTCTGGAGGTTTGGCTAGCGGTACTGTGGTGGTATAGATCGGTGCAGCAGCCGATGAACCAGAAGATTGCTGACTACCAGAGGTCGAGGCCATGACCAAAATAAAATAGACTTCCACTAACAACAACAAAGCTCGTGGATGTTACTCACCTCCTGACACCAAGTTTTGTCCTTTAAGACGCGAGAGAGCAAGATAGGGAGTCTGAGTCCAGTAAGCTTCTTTGAACACAAACTTTAATTACTTGAGAGGCAGGTTACCTTTAGAGCTGTCGATATAACAACAACATGACGGCTAACTTATCTCAATGTTCACTCGTGTAACTCGAGAACTAGATTGGAATGTACGAAGCGATTACATAACCAGTCCAGAAGGTTACATAACATTCGAGGGCTACATAACCTTTAAGTGTTACATAAGAAAGATCAGCTGATCGACATTCAAGAACGGTCTTGTCGAAGAAAAGCAAATGTTGATTTCCTGAAGGTTTTACATATCATAACACATGTCACATTAAAACATCCTCTAAAAGCATTCACGACATTCCAGAATTATCTTGGCTTTAGCACTTCAGTTGACTGGAATAAAGTCTAATTCTCCAAGCCGAGATGTTTTATTTCAATGTGGCAATTTAAGTTTTAATATTTGCAAACTGCTGTTGATAACCATATCCAAATACCTTTAAATTGATGTCTTGAATGGACGCAGTTATACCGATGAAATCGAAAGTCATCTATTTTTCAAGAAATAGTCTCAAGTAAATGAAATAAAACAAATAGAAAACCAAACAGCAATGAGATACTGGGAAAACAAAGAATTCATAGGTGCAGTTCCCTATAAAAAACCAGGAACATGATGAGATAGGCAACTTTCACTTTCATGATCAAGCAATGCAAAGGTTGCCAAACTAAAATGAGCATATTTATTATACAACTGTTGTATAAATGCCAATCTCCAAAACTCACCTAAGCAGCCATAAAACTGTGCCATATTATTCGCACATAAATCAGTATGAAATCTTGGACATCCAGTAAAACAATCTAATAAATGCCTCCTTGCTTAGGTTAGCAGACAACAACCTTACCTCCGTAACTTTCCTCTCTACTCGACGACTGCAAATGTTGGTGTTTAATGTAACTGAGCTACAGCTGCTGTACAACTTCGACTTGGTGAGATGTACTTTACATAAAGAACTGTTTTACAGCTTCAGAGCTGAGATGAAAGAAGGAAAGACAAGGATTCTTTACCTGAAACTTCACTCCATCGGACTGTTGATTTCACAAGGAAACTCCCTAGCTAGTGCATTCCACTCAAGCAAGTCAGTCAGGTGATAAGATAATCATTAGCGCACGACGGAAGTGTTGAATTTCTAAAAATATGTCTCACTGTTACATGTGGTAGTAACAGTTTTGCCGAAAATTCCACAGATGGCCCTTTAAGTCATGAAAAGAAAGAGAAATATTCAGCGAAATACTGGAGTTTAAGCATTCCGTTACTCTCTGAGGACATGTTGAATATGCGTACCAAGGCACGGCCATAATAGCCAATTTCCGAATTACCCTTGGCCTCATTTTCAAAACGAGTCCTGGTGCTCATCCTTTCATATGATTATAAGTATTCATTCACATGCAAATTTAAACTCATTTTCACAAGAATGGCAGAGCACCAGGCCTCGTCCTGAAAAAGAGGCCCAGGGTAATTCGGAAATGGGCTATTGTCTAGACATAATTACCTCTAAGCTCTCTAGTTAGGAAACTAGTGTAATTTTGCACAACATTTTCCATTTCGAACAAGAGATAGAGTTCATCTCCGTCATCTGTTGAAGTATCTCAGAAAACCAATCAGTCATTCCACAAAACATGCGCTAACGTCTACATCACATTGGATAAAGCACATCAAGTTGAGCGAACTGAATGCAAGAGAACGGGAATCAGGCGATACACCCTTTTGTCTGAACGTCTGGTTAAAATTAAAGGGAAGCAAGAAAGAAAGTACTGTAGCCCTTTGATAGTAATTTAATACATCAAGAAGCCGTCTGCGATTTACTATGAAAGTTTGTTTGTTTGTTTGTTTTGTGTAGGTTCTTTTTAATATTCTTTTTCTTTTAATACAAAATGAAGAGGTCAACTTATTGTTTCGCACTTTTCAAACTTTTAGTTTGAAACAGCACAGAGTTCCTACCTCTTAAAGAAAAGCTAGTTTGGGGCTTGTAGTCAGATTTTTTTGTTGTTGTTTACAGGTAAATGGGTCTATAACAAGGGGGAGGTTATAGGTAGGGGGGTTTATCAGCCGCTATTTACACGCGGTAGGACATCGATCTGGAAAATTGGTGGAAATTTGGTGTAGGTAAAACTCAGGGTCAGTTTTACCAACCCAAACATGACGACGTATGAAACTAATTATTCTCAACCATAACAAGCGATGAAAATGTCTAGCACGGTAAGAAGGAAATCCGCGAACTGAGCCAAGTTCGAGCATACACTAAAAATAAAAGATCAAAACTATAAATCTAGCAAAACGACACGTAGGCGCAAAAAGCAAGGCGTAACAAAACAAAAGGCTGGAAAATTCTCAAAATGGCAACTTCCAATTTTATGTCACAACAATTGTAATTAGTAAGTATCTAAGATCATGCTGAAATTAGTGAACTAATCAAACAATCAATTTAAAAATGAGCCTTCTGGCTTGTGTCCCTAACATGTAGCAAGGCATTTCGTAGACTCTACAGCATTAAGCAGATCAGAAACTGTACTTGACCAAGCAATTGGTCAGTTAGAGGCTGAAACAATCGGAATATCCTCCATTACAACCGAGAGGTACCTGAACGAGGCGGTTGTAAGGAGGTATTACTTAAATATGCCTCATTCAGCGCTTTAGAATAAAAAGAATTCAGACGAACTTTGTCAAAATACGTCCATTGTTGTCCCAGCATCAGTTTGTGTAAATGTATGAGAGTTTCGATATTCCTAAGATAGAATTCTAACAAAACCAACTCCAATTACTCCACTGATATTTTCGTATCTTTGTGATACATTTAAAAAGCTGCTGAGTAAAAGGTCCGAAATCGAACGAGGTGAAAGTTATGTTGTGCAAAGGCATTTTCAGGCAAGAGAATAACATTGGTTATTTTTTCCTAGTGTCTCAAAACTTTCCTTGAAGTTTACTAACGCCTGTTGTTACACAATTTCTGATGACCAATATATTTGAGCATATTTTGCACCAGATGGAGGCTGCAGCTTGTTCATTTCATGGAAGGATCTAACTTGGATTAGTAAGCGATAAATATATCTAAATATTTGTACATAAAACCTTGAATGCCTAAAACTAACAGTTACAGCGCTTCCCAGCTTTCTTTGATTGACTTAGTCAGGAAAAATCTTTAATAATTTCAATTTTTTATGACCAAGTTAACTATAGAAACAGCCAAAACTGTTCAGTTACAGTTTGTGAACACAGACGTAAAACATGGCTCGGTTAGGGTTAGGGTTAGGACCTGAACTTTTTCTTGTAAATAGATGGAAATGCTGCAGGAAAAACAGGAGGAGGAAAAAAAGACTCCGTGAATAGATGGAATCTGACGCAGCGAGTCCAACGACAAGCTATGGAGAACATGGTAAAGGCGAGAATGATGCAAGCTGAAAAACAAAGACGAAATTTCATTCAAGAAAACCAAACATGCAACTAACGACTTGCACTAATGTAGAAATCAAATAGAGGCATGGAGAAGACAGTGGAGAGCTTGAGAAAACAGCTGCTACTCAATCAGAGCCGACAACAGTAAGTTGAAAAGCCAGGATTCGTTGATAGAGCGCTGCACATGATACCAGTCTTGGGTGGGGTCGCTAGCGCCCTATCGAAGAGTAGAGTCATGTAAGGCCTCTCAAGTTATCCCTTATCAAGAATACTCATTCGATTTATCTATGGTTACATAATATCCGTTTCCGGTTTGACGTAATTGGTGACAAAGTAACCACCTTAAAAATATGGAGTCCCTTGTATGTCAATTGAGATTTCATTGATTTCAAAGATAAACTGAAAATAGTGTGTTGTTCATTATAACGATTGGACTGTAAAATAACTTGAAAGTCTAAAATAAAATAATTTGAAAAGACACTAATCGGGTCTCTCTCTCTCTCTCTCTCTCTCTCTCTCTCTCTCTCTCTCTCTCTCTCTCTCTCTCTCTCTCTCTCTCTCTCTCCCTCTCTCTCTCTCTGTCTCTCTCTCTGATCGAATATTTCAGCGTAAGACAATTAAAGGACGGGCGGCTTGTGGGAAGAGATACAAAAACGTTGTTTACAGGAAAAACACAAAGCAAAAACCGAACAACAACAAAACATCAGTAACAACATTTAAAAGGTGGGTTGGTGGAGCGCAAAATGCGTATATGTTCTAAAATTCAGGCCGTCAAATTCAGCAATAAATTATAGGGAAACGAGGCAAAATAAAACCACGAAAATTCACCGGCTTTTACTCGTACCATTGGGGTACCCGTGTCGAAGTATATTCTCTTGAATTCAAAATCCAGGTACAAATATTATTCAGCGCGAAATGTGTTTAAGAATAAACACTAGCGAGAAAAATAAACAACGTTTCGATGACTCCATGTCATCATTCTCAAGTGAGAAGAGAATAAAAATGAATAGTTAATTTATACAGTACGAAGGTGGCAAACGTAAAAAGTTTAAAATATTTAAATAAATAATTGCGCGTGTTGAGTTCATAAATGTAAACTATTAAATAAATAGTTTCGCGCGTATGGAATCCGATTGTTTGTTCAAAGAGGGCCTCATCTTTTTTTTTCCATACGCGCGAAACTATTTATTTAATAGTTTACATTTATGAACTCAACACGCGCAATTATTTATTTAAATATTTTAAATATTTTAAACTTCTTACGTTTGCCACCTTCGTACGGTATAAATTAACTATTCATTTTTATTCTCTTCTCACTTGAGAATGATGACATGGAGTCATCGAAACGTTGTGTATTTTTCTCGCTAGTGTTTATTCTTAAATTGAAATGTGTTTAACTGTAAAATGACTAATTCAATAAATTTGCTATCGCCGGGGCCCGAGCAACAAGGATAGACGTGGTACCTATTGTCTCTGTCAAACACTCTCACACCATCTAAACTTTCTTTGGCGATTGAGACAATGTTAGTTAATAAATCAATCAAAGTAAGAGTACAATAATGAAAACATTTATTAAAGTAGGCCGAGCTAAATTACTATTTACAAAACAAGCATTGAAGCATGTAACACCAAGTATCGACTTAAACATTTCTGATCGCGACCGATTTTCTAAAAATTTTCAGTTTCAAGCATCAACAATGTAAGGCTTAAAAACAAGCCTACTTGATTGAACATCGCTGCCTGTGAACAGATCTAAGCTCAATATATCATTCTTCCGCTCCGTCTCACAAGTCCGTATTTCCTGTGAAGAGAAAATAATATTTGTCAGCTGGCGATCAAGCTTCTGCCAGGGTATCACAGTTAGTGGAGACGATCGAAATATTGGGTAAGTGATAAATGGAGTCTGGGAAGGAAGAGTAGCTCCCTCCAATGTTTCAGCTCTCCTGCTTTAGACCGTCTCCAAAGAAGGAGAGTCTGGTACAGACTACTCAACGCGACTTTCTTTCTTTGCGCCAAAAGGTCATAGGTAGGATCAATGCCCACCGTTTTTCAAACTAATGACCTGAGAGATTCGTTTAGCTTTCCGATTTGCCATAACACTGGATAAACTCACAGCTAAGTTGAACACTTAAAAAAGTCAGTCAGAAAGAAGAGTGACCAAATTACATTATCATGACAATCTCAATAGAGAATATTGTATACACTGCATTGTGATTTGCTTGTCATGCAGATTTCAGATTAAATCTTTGTTAGCTCGCTGCCACAACACACGACTTGAGAACAGCCAAATTATTCTAAATTACTGCTCTGCTCGTATTCGATAAATCAGTTCCCATAGAAACCTTTTTCCAAGCGCTCACTCAACACCATTATCATCACCATCATCGTCGTCGTCATCATCATCCTCCTTCTCCTGCTCATCATCATCATCATCACCATAGTTATCGTCATCATCCTCATCGTCCTCCTCCTCCTCATCGTCATCACCAGAGTTATCGTCAAAATCATCGTGAAATTCATCATCATCATCATCATCATCATCATCATCACCTGGCTCTTTTCTAAACCTTATTCCTTTTTCTTTCAGCTCAACTGTTGCAAGAAGTCGTTGGATGTCCTCCTTCCCCCATGAATATTTCCACAGCTATCACAAGAAAAAAAGGAAAAAGGCAACAATATCAACCACAGCACCAATTATATTTGTAACACTCAACTTCCATTTTCAAGCCAGAAAAATAGTTAAAGTGCGCCTAAACCCAAAACACTTTTTTCGCTTAACGAAGTAAGCGTATTTTTTAGAGTATTTCTATGCAAAATTTTTTTATTTGCTCAAATCTTCATTTTTCTACCCCCGGTCAAAATACCGAAAATCGGCCGCCATCTTGCCCCACGACCGTGTTTAAAAGGGAATGGCTCTAGCGGTCAAATCGAGAACACGAAAGTCTGCATTTCACACATTTTCGCTTGTTTGGGAAGGTTGTAGTCGATATTATCCGAAAATATGCCGTCTAAGTGTGTGTAGAAGGATTTAGCAACATGCGCAATTTGCAAGAGAGTATCGCGCTTCATACATTCCTCACACAACACACCTAGTCAGCATATTTCAACTCTAGATGTTCATTTTTGATGATCCGGGGTTCTCGTTGTAATGTTTTTCTCAACTTTACTAGAAGCATAGAGTTTTCCTTTCAATGTAACCGTACCATTCTGACAAAACTCCGTGTTTGAAGTAAATGCGAGACACCTAGTAAATAATAATGATAAAAACAAAACAAAACAAATCAAAAACAACTTCAAGGTTCACACTTGTACTCCGCTCAACTAACGCCTCCTAACCTATCATTTCATGCCACACAAGTTAATTGTCTACTTTTTTCTTTTTTTCTTTAGATGAGAAAGACAATGCAGCATTTCCGTATACCTCGAAGAAAATAAAAACGCCTAAACTCCACAGGAAAGACAAGACGAGCAGCGAATAATTATAAGGTAGGCAGATCTTTTATTCTACTGATGGTAGTCAGAGTTTCCCATCAAAATGTTGTTTACGTTCAGCGATGTCACAGAAACATTGAAAGCAGCGTAAAGTGAACGCAGAATCAACTCCACGGCGTGTGCTAAATTGAAGTATAAAACTTAATATTTTGTTAGGATTTACGGGAGACCAAGCAGAAACAAACATACGATAGTAAGTTTAACAACTTCATTATCAACAATGTTGTTCTTTAATTTTCCTTCAAAAATGAGCTTATTCGACGCAGGAGACCGATAGGCCCTGATTTCTGACAGAGTTACAAAACACGAGCAGAGTAGCCAAAAGAGAAAAGAATCCAACTGATAAATAAGAATAAGGAAACCATTGAAGAGCGAGTAAATTATAACACAGTGCCGAGTGTGACTAATGCTCGCGTGTCGCGGGTCGCGCCTTTTAAAATGATTTGTTTTGTTTTTTAGTTGTTTATTAGCGGGGTTCTCAAATAAAAACCCAAATAAACACGTCCCACAAAAACAACACAAGCCTAAAAATTTCAAAAATTAAACTCCTAATTACCCCAAGAAATTTTGTCAGAGAAAAATTCTCACAATTCATCTTTTCTTGTCTCCCTCATGTAAGGCGTAACTACAGAAGATTGCTCTTTCAATATTACGTCAAAAACAAAGGCCACTCAAATCAACTCACAAAGTTTATCAAAAAACATCACCAAGCCTCGTTCCATTAGGACAACCTTCATCTACTATACTGGACACTACTGACAGAAAATATGTAGTATTCAAGTCTTCAAAGCTAAATTTGTTTCTTTCTTTATTCAATTTCGAAAATATTTTTCCGCAAACCATATCCAAACAAGCAACGATGTAACGGAAACATGGAAAGCAGCGTGAGGTGTACACAGAATCCGTTTCACTGTCTGCCAAAATGAGGTTAAAAAATATCATTGCTCAGGATTATTTAATGGACGATTGCAAGACCAAGTTGAGATGGAGACTTACGAGATTCACTCAAGAAAAATTCAATATTTGCAATGTTGTTCTTTGATTTTTCAAAACAAAATAGTGTTATCATGGAGACATAGGAGACCAGGGGGCTCTACGAGCAACTGACAGAATTACTCAACACGGGCAAATAATCCAAAGAAGAAAAGAATCCAACTGATAAATAAGTAAAAGGAAACCATTAAAGTCCCAGTAAATTATAACACCGTGCCAGTTTCGTTTAGGATGACAATCATTACACCTTCAACTTTTGGTGAATTATTTCCTATCATCGGTACAAACCTTTAAGACGTGAAGATATGACAATAGAATCAACGCGACTTTCACTTAAAAAAAAAAAAAATTCGGATTTTAAAAAAGGAAAAATCCCATCTGTTTACTCATTTATATTTTTTAGGGTTCACGCTCGCTGATAGCAAAAGTGAATAAATGCCCGCACAGAATGTAGGGAACAACTTCATTGAATTCAAAGCACGTACGGGTTGAACAATCCTTTCTCGTTAAATAATCAAACCCAAATAAAAGCATCCCACAATAACAACAGAAGCCGAACAATTTCAAAATTCAAAATTAAGCAGAGGAGTTTCGTCAGAAAAAAATTCTCACAACTCATCTTTTTTTTCTCTCTCAAGTAAGGCGTAACTACACAAGCAAAGCAAAGGTCAATCGAATGAACTCCCAAAGTTTATAACTATTGTGTAATCAGGAAATATCAAGTCATTTGGAAGTCACTAAATTTAATCTTCGTCATTATTTTCCTCAAATCATCTTTGAACAAGCTACGCATGAGCCATAAAAGTAGTTAACGTGGGTTTGTTACGGTCTCCGTCTACAACATTGGCTCCTAACGTCGCAAACTAGAAAAAGAAAATTCTGAAAACAGTGACTGTTCCTGAAGACTGTATTCTTTCTCACGAAAAGTAATCTGATTAATTGAGTTCAAAGCAAGTTATTGGAAACATTATCAAGTGCTCTGCTGAAGACCATCTAAACAAAAATTAGATGCATAACAACTGAGTGAAACAACAAAAAGGCACTTACATGGTAATCGGTTTTCACCTTAGTGTTTCTCTCATTTACTGCTGTACACAACTCTTCACATTCTGTCCTTGTCATCTGAACACCTTCAAGGAACAGGATCGCCAGCTTAGGAACACTGCTGAGATGTTGGACCAGATCCCTGACCCCGCGGCCAAGTGGATTCCATTCTAGCTGGAGATATCTCAGCAGTGGCACATACTTTAGTGCATGGGCCAGTGCTGATGCTTCATCTTCACCCATATTTGTATTCCTCAGGTACAGGTCATTCAGATTGGGTACATTGTTCAGGTTCTTGGCCAGTTCAATAATCCCGTGACCAAGGGCATTGTAGTCTATATTCAGTTTTTCTAACTTGTTTAAGTACTTTAATGAGGCAGCCAGTGCCGCACATTCCTTTTCTCCCATTTGTAAATTCGCCAACTCTAATTCCGTCAACTGTGGCACGTGATGAAGATTCTCAGCCAAATGACTCACACCTCTGTGTAAAGGGATGCCCCACAGATGGAGCTCACGCAAATTTGGAGAATGCTGCAGTGAGTCAGAGATAAAAGTAGCACACTTTTCTGCTGTATTGATGTCTAAAAGTTTTAAACTGTGGAGATTGTCAGTAAAATTAATTCCGTTAATCGCGCTCTCAATCAATTGATCTTTAAAAGCTTTCTCCTCCTCCTCCTCCTCCTCCGACTCCGATTGTATCCATATATTCCATCTAATTTCAATTTTTCGAGGAGCTGTTACTAAAGGCAACACGTTCTTCGACAGAACAGCTTCCTTAACTGAATTAACATCAAACTTAATCTTTCTCACCAGTGACAAACAGTGGTTCTCAGTCAAAGGTACATCAATGTTGTTTTTTTCGTTATTTACTAAATTATTCAGAGGTGGCTGAGAAGAGCAAAGCGGCGCTGATATCAGTTCAGGAAACAATTCAGAATGAAAACCCTCATCTGTTATTTGAATTAGATAGACAAAGTTTCTCCCTCCGGATTTTTTGAGGAAAAAGTTCCCAACGGGTAAATCCGCGTACTTTTGTACATCTTTACTTTCTCCAGAAGACGTTAAAAACACCGCGTTCAAGTCTAACATTACTGATAGAACATCATCGCGAAAATGTTCAAACGGCCACCTCTCGAGAAAAAATAAATAGTTTGGGAAACTGCTGACAGATTTGAAGAAGTGTTCTACAGCAGCCGTAGACGTGTTTTTTCTCGTAAGTAACACAACATGGTTAACACATGAGAGAAATGCAGAATACACGGCTGTTCTGTCTGAGGCTGGACAAAAAAACAAACAATCGACACAGAAAAGAATAAACTGTTGTTGTTCGTGAGACAAATCATCTTCAGAAGGTGTCTTGGTGAACTGGTAATTTGTGAGACCTTCTTTCTCTCCAACGTCATGTAGATGATCAAAAAGAATCCCGGCAGCTTTTAATGACAACTCACATGCGAATTTTAGCACTTCAGCCATCTTCCTTGATTTCTCAAACGTATCCATTCCTGACAGGCAGGTGACAGTTCCATTCTTCTTCACGGTCAGTTCTTCGACAACGAACCAGGCGGCGAGAAACTCCTGGACAGACTTATGAAGAAAATAAACGATCTTCTCACGGTTCAAAGCGGAACGTTTGGAAACTTGAAAAAAACCCACTCGTATTAGCTTCTCGAAGAGATCACCATGCGCACATTTGCTGAAGTTAAAATGAAGACGGTCCTCCAAAAGAGCATCATATGCAAGTTTTCCTATTTTGTAAAGTTCCTCTTGATATTCATCTATGCTTTTACCTGTTGCCACGTTGTCTGCACCTTTTGTAGCCATGTGATCCAAGAGAGTCTGAATAAATTGTTTGTAAATGTGCGCACGGGATGTGGGTAACTGATGCTTTTTCTCTTTCCAGAGAAGACACAACATCAACAACAAAAGCGGTATTTCTGCCATCTCTTCGAGGTCCTGCTTCTTCAGGTAGTCAAGTAACCCTTCAACGTCCTTCTCATCAGCAAGAATCTTTCTTGCAAACTGTTTCTTTTGTTCCCTGCTATCGAGCCCGTTGATTTCAAACTGAGCATGACTTGGCACTCTAAGCTCATCCTCTTTCACTGGCCGCGTTGTGATCATTACACAACAGTCTCTCAGCTGACTGCCTCTCCAAATCTGGTGAACTGGGGATGACTTTCCACCGCTGTACTCGTCATATCCGTCCAATATAAGCAGCACTTTCTCCTGGTTCTGACGGACATATTCATACAAGTTATTGACTGCCTTCGGGTCATCAGCAGACAACAGTTCAGCGGTTTTCAACATAGTAGAGAGGTCCGGAATATCACAAACGTCTCGCAACTTGATTAACAGTAAAAGAGAAAACTTTCTGAGGTACTCCTTTTTGCCATCTGCCCAATCTACAGCTAATTTTTGACTGAAAGTAGACTTTCCTATTCCAGGTCTTCCATACACTAGAATTCGTCTACGGGTGGGATGATGTTCGTCACCTTGAAATACTTCACTGATGTCTCCCACCCTTTTTTTCGTTGTCCCGTCAGGTTTTCTGTGATCTTGTAATAACGTCAACTGTATGTATATGTCATTAATGTGTACCGTGTTGTCTGGGTCCCATGGTGTTATTTCACTTGACACATGGTGCTGTAAAACTTTCGCAGCTGGTTCTGGCACCATTTCAAACATTGCATCGCAGAGGAATCTGTAGACAAAAAAAACACCTTCTTAAATTTTTGGTAACTCTCAAATTGAAGAGAACATAATCATTTCTAGACTAGAGTTTTTCATCAGTTTAGAGGCTGCACTTTTATCAACTCTAATTTGTAACTTCAGTAAAACTTACTCTTCAAATCTGGGAGTAAATAGAGTGAATCATATTGTCGTTAGTCATATAATTCTATATTTCCCTTTATCTGGGTATTACGGTCCCCCCTTTACCTGAGCATTATCCCCCCTTCCCTCCCCCCCCCCCCCGCGGTCTTCGATCCTCCTGTGAAAATGAGGAGTGTGAGCTCATTTCATGAACAGCGGCGGGTAATGTCCTATGGTGAGCCTACTATTCCGGTACGCGAGACTGAACCAATGCAAAATCTACTAAGGAAAACACTGTTTTGATGTGTGACAAGTGAAAGAATTTACGGTACAACTTTATTTTTAGAAAAACAAATCAGGGAAACCCTTAAATCTTCTAGAAACTGCGCAATCCTTAAAGCCTCCTGTCTGAAACTCAGAAGCTGAATGCAGATTCTAAAAGTTATAAACTGAAGTCCTATGCGATAAGTACCTTTCAGCTTTGAGCGCTTTTTGTCCTGGTTCAGTGACTCGCTTGATGACTTCCTCTTTCCACCTGGCAAAAATTAAGTAAAGTAATTAAGCACGAAAGACAGTTCAATTGTACATGTACAGTTATGCAGAAGTCATGAAGGCAGAAAGCATGAATTAACCCAATTTTTTTACACAATCTGCCAAGAGGAAGTCAGCGAGAAACACGCCAACTTCGGAGCAGACACATATAGCATGAATGACAGCTTAAAGTCAAAAGTATTATGGTCTGTGTGTATTACTTTAGTTATTTAGCTTCATATAAAATAGAATTATTAATATTGTCATTAGTCATATTATTCTACTTTTCTATTGATCTGAGCACTACACTGTTTTATTCTTTGACTCCATTTGCACCGCATTCTCCAGTATAGTCTTAGATTCTCCCGTGAAAATGAGGAGTGCGGGCTCATTTCACGAACAGGGCGGGTAATTCATCTGATGGTGAGCTTAATGTTCCGGTGCACGAAAATGAATTAATGCAAAATCTAATAAGGATTATACTGACTTTGATCTGTGTAAAGTGATATGGTTCACTGCAAAACTTTATCTTTAGAAAACAAAATCATGGAAAACGTTAAACCTTATAGAAACTGTGCAATCCTTGAATTCTGAAGTCCCTGCAATAAAAAAAAGTACCTTTCAACTTTGAGCGCTTTTTGTCCTTGTCCATTGACCCGCTTGGTGACTTCCTCTTTCCACCTTGTAAAAATAAGTACTGTAACTAAACATGCTGTCCATCAATTAAAATATCTTTAAGAAAAGAAAACCAAATAGAAAGAGTTGACATAGCCACATAGCGTTTGAGACCGACGGAACATGCCATCACAAGTGGTTTAAACTACTGATATTTGAACACTGAGTCCTAACCTTGACTGGAAAGCTCTATTGTTAAATCAGTGTCGCTGTAGAGGTTATACAAATGCAGAACTGGGAGGAATTTAACACGTGTGTGATTCTCCTTACCTCTGCCCGAGAAATTCAACATTTTTAAATGCTGAATTTTAACTGCAGTCTGTTAAAACTTATAAAACTGCAGCCTATGCTATAATTGGGCTAAAAGACTCTTCATTCAAATGTATACCTGCTATTTTGTCAGACGAGGCCTGTGACTGATGGGAAGACTGGGCACTGGAAGAGGATGGCTGTACCGGAACGTCTTTACTCGGTGCTGAAAGTTGTCTGTCAGTTGAATTATCTTCAAGAACACAAAACCAAACAGACAGCAGTTAGACAGCCTCGTGAGGTTAGGAAAAGAACATGGCACTACACTTAGTTCAAACCACCATCATTCTAAAACTGTGTCCTAACCTTGCTTGCTAAGCTATTTGCTCAAACAAATGTGGGTGGAAGATTTCTACAAATGCAAATCTACGTAAGTGAGGAATTGGTGCCATGCATTTAATCTCTTCTACCTCTGCCTAGAAATTCAACATTTTCCGTACACTAAGGAGAAGCACCATGCTGTAATTGGGCCAAAATTACTACTCTTGGAAGTCTTAACGGACATACTGTGAATTTGTAGACAATGACAGTGGCTCAAGTGATGTAAGTAATATAGCACTTTACTGTCTTTATGTCATCAATGATAATTTGGTTTCATCAACTCAGTTGATAACATAAAATAGCCACCGTAAAGAGTTTCTAAAACTCACCTTTTGAGAGTTTGCCATTAGTGTGACTGCACAGAGAAATGTGGATGGTGTGTGGTTTATATCATGGGGGTGCAGCAGGGGAGCTTACAACGCAGGAGATTCTACATGTAAATGTCTACATCATTCTACAGTTGAATTATGGGGGTCAGAGGTCTTCTTTCCCGGGGGACAAAATTTTTCAAAAAGTTTAAAAGCATTCCACCATCAATATTGAGCAGATTCAAAACCCGCACAGATAATAACCCGCACGGATAATAACCTGCACGGATAATAACCTGCACGGATAATAACCTGCACGGATAATAACCAGCACGGATAATAACCCGCAAGGATAATAACCCGCACGGATAATAACCCGCACGGATAATAGCCCGCACGGATAATAACCCGCACCGAGAATAACCCGCACGGATAACCCGCACGGATAACTTAGAGCTCCTGTATGTTGAGTTGAGGTAAACGTCATTATTTAATTTGTCAGCTTTTGGTAACTCAGCAGAACATTTATTAACAAAGCAAGTGAAAATTGCTGACAAACATGTAACATTTCTGATCCGAGAGCTGTTCTCATTGATCAGCACATGATGAAAAATCATTAATCATGTTTTTAATTCAGTTTAGGTAGAGACTTTGGTGATTCGGTTCCAGCAAATTTATTTAAAACAAAACTAAACAGCATACAAGAACAGCTAGTAACTGCAGGCAAATAAACTGTAACCATGAAAACAAAGTATAATGCTAATCTGTTTACCTTTGTAATGTGGCCAATCATCAAAAATGCTGCATTTATTTAGAATGCTGACAACAAGAGAGGCTGCTGTGACACTTGCGAATGTTTTCCAGCTTTCTTTTACTTCAGATCCATCTGCATAACCTGAAATACCCTTGACAACAACCCACTCCATTTTCAGATCATGTGCTGCACTGTAAACTCCTGAGACAAGAAATGACAAGCTTTCATAAATACCACAACAACTTTGCCCCAACATCTATTGCTTTTTACCTTTACCTTTGTTATCAAAGATTTGTAGAAAACTGGAGACATATTTTGGAAAGTCACCCTGCATATATACTGCTGCACAGTTAGTCCCTCCAGCAAGAACTTCTCTCAGTTTCCACACCATTGGGATATTAAAACTGTAACTCGTACTCTCTCTACATTTACACGAAATGCTAGTTTGTTCATCAGTATTGGCATCTCTACTTCTGGGTGTAGAGACATATTGTGAGAGTAAAGCATCCCAGTCAAAACTATGAGACATGAGTTTAGCCCAAGTCTTGACCCCAGACCTTTTGACCTGAAGTCCAGCAAGTTGACAATCAAGCCAGTGCATCTCTCATCACCAGCAGGAAAATTTACCCTCCACAACTGATATTATTAAAGTAAAAACTCTCTTTTCAATGATTAAATTATATCCCATTATCTCTGTCATTATACTGTCAGTAACATTTACTTCAAACAGAAAGAGATCTCACCCTCCCCTTCTGTTTCAATTGCAATTGCTCCAGGAAATGACTTCACAAGTTGGCCACTGTGCCTCTCAGCTTGTACAAGTTCAGAACCACTCAAAATCTCACCACGGTGGACTTCAACTTTTCTTTCTTTAGGATATTCTAGGGGTGGATTCCAACCAAAACCTGCACATTTAATGAGATCAGCAATGTCTTTGCTGACAGGAGCTGTGACCCCACAAAATTCCATGCGATCCTTTGTAAACTTCTGATAGGAATAGGTGGTGAGTTTTTCTGATAGAACCACATCCCCCAGCTTTGTTGTTTCCTGATTCATACCACTACAGTGGCCCACAGAAAAGACAGCCTTTGGTCTCAACTGGGTGACAGCATTTTTTACAACAGTCAAAGAACCACCAGGAGCTTTAGAACCCTCTGAGCATCTCATCAAAGCAACTTTCAGTTTAACATCTTGATCTTCACCAATGCTGCCAAAGTATACATGACCAAGCCCTTTACAATAGCTTGTGAATGGATCAACAATGTAATAGTAGCAACTTAAGAACTCACAGTCCTTCACTGTTAACAACAGAATGTCAATTGGGAGTTCAACATCTTTCCAATCTTTAAAAGTCTGGGTTAGTTCACTTATCTCTGGAAGATTAATACTGATCTTTGGTGGGTCACCGTAACTGTTCTTTGAACTACTCTCTTCAGTTCTCACAGTTACTGACATTGTCACTCAGCTTCTGGAAAAGAAAAAAAGGGAAAATTGAATTATGCAAAGTATCAAAAGGTAATGTATAGTTTACCATAATTATTATTTGAGCTTGATAACCTGTGCCCAGCATAACATCTTGCCTCTTTCCTCAGCTTTGAATTGATGCAGCTGTAAAAGTTCATTCATTTCTGAAGTCACTTGAAGGATTACAATAGAAAATCAAAGTACCAAAACTTTGCTTTTGAACTACAGTCATTTTGATAATCTCCCATCAAGACTTGGAAAGTGATAGGTTCAAGCAAGAGAAACTTGATGAAGACCCAAGTAATCTAACAATGTAACACATCTCATTTTGCAAATAAATAAGGCTCAAATTGCCTTCTGAAATATCAAGTGCACAGAACTCACTCAAAAGCATTTTGATAGACTCATTGAAGGACTGGAGAGAGTGACACCAAAAGCTTACAACTTTTTGGAAAAAAGCTGGTGGTGCTGATGAAGAAGGTTTAAAAAATAATGAAAGAATGAACAAAATTGCCAAAAGTAAGTGAACAGGAAAAAAAACCAACAAACCAACAAAGACAAGTTCATGTTTGAGAAGCAGAGGTTCAATACTGCAGACACATTTTGACTTCTGAGGTACCCTTACTGGCTATCAAATCTGGCCAAGGTCAAGGCTATTACCCAGTTGTCATTATGCCACCTAGTGAAACTCACATTCTAAGATTGCTTGGAATGATCAACTATCTGGGCAAGTTTGTCTTGGATAGTTATTTCTGATATGTCAGAATCTCCAAGGAGCCTTCAACCAATTAAGCTCACTTAATTGTCAAATCCATGAAGAAAGCTTTCACAAATACAGCAAGATGATTTCTGAGCCACCACTACTCTGCTGGGTAGATGAAAAAGAAAAAATTGAAAAGCAACTGAGCCCTGGGTACAGTTTTACTTCAAGCTGGTAGACTGTGGCTTTGCAAAGTTGAACAAGGACTCAGACAGAGCAGAGATATATACAGATAGAGAATAGGTGCCTTGTATCAGTGTTTGATTGCACAAGATTTTACCTCTATCTGAGTATCTCCTCCATACATAAGAAAAGATTACTGCCATTACAGATAACAAACATAAATAAGAGATAACCTTAGCCAAAAGCATTATAATAGTGCACCCACTCCAAAAGTACCACTTCAGTCTCGTTTACAGAGTAGAACTCAGATGTTCTTCAGTCAATCAATCAATCAATCAATCAGTCAGTCAGTGAGTCAGTGAGTCAGTCAGTCAGTCAATCAATCAATCAATCAATCAAGTTTATTGTGTTTATGTGAGGCATGGTTACCCGGTTGCCTGAGCCAGAGGCTCATGTATAAAACGGAAGACTATAGAAACTATGTACAAATAATGCTATAAATACAAGGATAAAAAAATCAGTTAAAGTTAAATTGAATGTATAGTGGTAAGAAGGGAAATATGAGAAATACATGTACAAATAAACGATAATAACTACAGACAAGAGTTGTATTGACAGCTGGGTCCTAATGTGCTGAAATCAAAAGCCTTGAACTTACAAATGAACTCACTTATATTATTTGATTTTTTATATCACCACCCCTACTTCTTAAGTTATATCTGGTTTGGGAAATTTGGAAGAAGTTTTTCAGTACTCTGGACCATTAGAGTTCCTGTACTTGCACAATAAAATAAGAGAACCATTATAGCGTCTTTGTTCAAGAGACTGGATATCACTCAAGGATAAGATAGTATCATAATCAAGATTGCCGCCTAGATTTAGTAAAGTTTTAAGTGCATATTTGTTGACTGACTCTAGTTTAGAGCTTAAAGTTTTATTCATTCAAATAAGTAGTGTACTGAGTTATCCAAGTGAGGAAGCAGGTAAGCCTTGTAAAGTGTTAGAGACACGCTGTGAGGCATCAGTCTTTTGAGTAATCTTAGAGCACCGATCTTGGCATAGACTTTCTTAAGCATGTCAGATATGTGCTCATTGTAAGTCAGTTTGTCATCAATAGTCACCCCAAGAATTTTAAGTGAGTTTGACATGCAATTCCACTTTAGAGTCACCAATGAAGAATTCAGGGACATAAAAGTGACTACCAAGTATCATACCTTGAGTTTAAATACTGTTAACAATGAGATAATTTTGAGGAAACCAGGTGACCAGGATGTCAAGGTCCAGGTTTAGCCAGGTTTCCAGGGGTGTTGATGTCATAATTAGATGCATTGTAGTATCATCAGCATAATCAGACGCAGAGAAGAGATTTGTCTGGCAAACTTTAGGTCATTGAGAAAAAATTTTAAATAACAAGGGACCAAGTGGACTACCTTCAGGTACGCTGCATTTGATTGGACGCCATTCAGAGAATAATTTTATGCCATAAAACTTGACCCTTTGTTGACGATCAGTCAAGTATGATTGAAAGAAGGCAATAGCATCGTAATTCAGACCATAGGCCTGCAGTTTAGCCTATAGTAGATTGTGACATATCAAATCAAATGCTTTAGAAAGGTAAATGGCAATAGTTCCAGTTACATGTACTTTCTTAGAGTCAAGAGCCAGTCTCCAATCATCCACAATCTTAAGCAAAGAAGTGCAACAAGAATAGCCTCTCAAGAACCTGGACATATTCTGAGAGAAGTTAGAATTGAAAGCATCATAAAGTTGGTTGTACATAATCAGTGATACCCCCTGAATGGAAAATCCTGAGGGGTGGGGGGTGCAAATCAAAAAAGGCCCCTGTGGGGGGTATGGATATTTTCTGGAACCACATATTCACCCTTTAAACCCTTAGAGTGATCAGCATCTAATTTCATATGTACATGAGCATTGATGTCAATAGATTAACACTCACCTTTCAAGTTGCTTCTCCTCTGAGATGATAACAGCAGTTGAATTAAACTCTCAGGTACTTGTTTTCCTCTGAATTGAGTCAATAATACCATCCACCAGATAAACCACTACCCAGTAGATTGTGTGGCTGATTGTGTTCACACCAATCTACTGGGTGGTGATTAATCTGGTGGACAGCAATGAAATTCAACCAGCTGTGGGAAAAGGAACTGTTTTGTCTGTACACCTAGGCGTCATAAAGCCTGTAGCTGTTGGATTATGGTACTCAAATGGAACTCAGAATATTCTGGAACTTGGCTGTAAGAAGGCAAAACACATATGGATCAACATATCAATCTGGAGTGACTACAGTACACATAAATGCACACATAATAGAAAAGAAAATGGTTTTAAGCTCTTCATCTGAAAGGAGTTTTAAGTGTACTTGAATTTTGGATGCAAAATCAAAAACAGGCTTCTGCCCCAGTTGTCACAAACTAGAAATAGTGAGCAAAACAAAAATTCTACAATCAATAGAAAACAGAACTTAAAAAAATTAATACAGTGATGAGGATGTTCAAAACTTACTCAATATTCACAGCAATGTTCATACAGAGTTGCCTCTCACAGTCCGGGTGTTTTTCAATGGATCTCTGTTTATAAAAGTTCATTACAACAAAAAATGATTGCCATTTAGATGTGTATACATTTAATTTACCCACCTACATACACTGTATAACTATGAAATATATATCAGAAAATAATTCTATAAAGTTAAGATAAAATGGAAAAATACAGTAAGGAACAGGTTCAAGCATGCAACCAGCAGAATCACAGTGTGACTAAAAATTTTTTTATTTTTGTTTTTATAATTACCATCTTCCTCAATCATGTTTACAATTTAACAATATTTAATTAACTAGCTAACTGCTACTGGCTAGGTTTTGACTAAATAATGGTTAGTTTGCAAAGCTGTAGATTAATTAAAAGAAATAAAATTATTTTTAAAAATCACATGATTGTTTACATGCACAATTACTAAAGTATATTAATAAACTACAAATAAAAAAACTAACTTTAATTGTGGATACAGTTCACAAAGGTACATGAATAATTAAGATAACTTATTGTACCAAATGAAGCTTTAAGTTATCAAATTCAAATTGTTGTTAAAAAGATTTCCTTTCTCAAACATTCTTCAAATATATTTAATAGGCCATTTTACAGTTGTGTACTTAGTTACCAAACCTTTGATTTGGAGTGAGGCTGAAGGTGACCTTGTCATGATAGAGACCTGTATCTAGTTAGCATGATAACAAAGTGATTTACATTTGAAAGGCAACTAGGTTTGTATCGTAACAAGGTCACCCTTGGCAACCAAGCACACAACTGTAAAATGGACTATTCAATTTTGTACATAATTCATTCTTGTTAGATTTAAAGGAAATATGCTTTTCAGTTTGATGTTAAGTTAACAACATTACTTAAAGTGGTTCAAATATGGTTTTGTTTCTTTCTACTGACAAGTCCACAAGTACGATGTTCCTTACTATTAAGTTTAATTAATATTTTGTCATAGACTCCATTCCAAAAACAGATTGGAAAAAAAAGACACTCATAAAAAAATACAAAATATCATTTCTGTGGTCTGATAACAGAAGAAGTAGTTGAGGTTAGAAAAATAGCCTACCAGTATTTCTTAAAGTAATTCCTTTGTTTATATAATAGAGTTTTTAAACACTTTGTTTTAAAGGAGCAAACATATAAATGGGATTCATTTGCAGCCTTCAGTGGCACCAGGATGCCTCCAAAACTTGCTTTTGTTTTAAATCAAATTCTTCTCTGTCCTTAGCCTGTTTACTTGGTCTTTCTTATTTTTCTTTTGTAAAAAAAATTAATAACAGTCATACATTTGAAATTTTCCAGATCAAGGATAACCTTGAAGTTGGGTGTATAATAGAATGCAGTTTTAAATGGACTGATTGCATGCCTTGGACCTGTCCATACTAAAAAAATCACTCTTCATTCCTGCATCACTGACAACATCAAAAGACTCCATATTTGAGAGGTCATGATAAAAGCACATCAGTAGTGTATCTAATATTTCTATCAAAGAAGTTTTTTTTAATAAAAACACTTTTACTCTCATTATGTATTTCTTTGCTGTTCCACAGAATATGGGTGTATAAATTGTTGGCGTCCTCAACTTCTCTTTAGTTTGACCACCATTTTAATGGTCATAAGAAAAGGATTGGTTAGATTGGTATTAGGTTAATATCAACAGTCCACCCCCCCCCCTTCCTTCAAATTGCTTGCATACAACAAGAAAGTAAAGGGCAACAAGCAATGTCCTTAAAAGACTTTTAGGCGGAACCCAATTACTGCACTGCTCCATTTGGCAATGCTTGATTCATAAAATTAACACCCAAGTGATTAAAAAACTAGTTCTACACTGAGTTTACAATGGAATGAATTTAAACAGAACAAGTAGCTCAGATTAGTCACAGACACTTAATGGCATGAGAAATGAGATGGTACCCTGAAATAAACTGACAAACTTCCAAGTCCATAAGTAATAATAAAATCATAAACGTGGTAAATTGAAAATAAATAACATACTGGGTATAAAGGCTGATAAGAGGGATTCCATCACAAATTAATGCTCCCTTGTATATTTTGATGTAGAATGAACAAGACATTTGAACAATTAGTGAGCAAAGGAAAATTGTTTAGAGTGAAGCCCCAGTGCTCAGAGTTTAAGAATGCATTTGGGACGAGAGGTAGAAGTCTCTCACCATGTAAGGATTGAAACTTTGTACTAGCTTCAGCATCATTACAATGATATTTGAAACAACAACCAGCAAATCTAATATATCAAAATTAACCCTCAGTGAAAGATAATCAATCAACTGTAATCGGTGCTGAGATGAATGACAGCTAAGAACCCTTAAAGGATGATTCAATCAACGACCGTCAATGACAATTAAGAATGCAAAGCTGCTGTTAGTTATGCGTAAGAAAAACCTCCAAGGCACTCGTAGCAGAAAGTAAGATCCCTGAAGTAATTCATTATCACGTGCATTAGCTTTGACATATCACTCTACTACATGAAACTCATCGTTAAGGTTCAGATTCTTTTAATCCTGCTAACTTTAAGCTTTCATTTTTCGATAAGAATATCCTTTACCTTAAATTGATATTTCTGTTCGCATGCTGTAACCAATAAATTCAAAGTCAATCGATTTCAGTAAAGGAACAATCTCAAGTATATGGAACAAAACAAACGAAAAAACAAACAACAATGAGATACTGGGTAAACTATGTTTTTTTTTTTAAACAACGATCAGTATAATCAGTACATTCACTCCAAATAAACAGGAACATGATGAGATAGGCAACTTTCACTTTCATGGTAAGCAAAGGGATCTAATTTGTACATAAACAAGTGTTGTCGGAATAGCGACCTGCGAAACTCAGTTGGGAAGCTAATTAACTGTGCCATTTAACATTTTCTCTAGCGTATATGAATAAGAAATCTTGGACATCCAGTAAAACCATCTGATCAATGCATGCTCACTCAAGTTGGCAGACAATTACATACCTTTCTTTCCACTTTACTCGACGATTGCAAATGCCCGTTTATTGAAACTAAGCAACGGCCGTTGTGCAACTGAAATTTGGATACATGAACTTTACAAGAGGAACTGTTTTACAAGCTCTTAGCCAAGCTGAAAGGACGAAATGCAAGGATTCTTGAGCTAAATCTTCGCACCATCGGCCTTTACGAGGGAACTAAGCCTCTGCATTCCGCTCGATTGTCAGTCACGTGATAAGGTAATCTGCTGAAAGCCGGAAGTTCTGACTATTTAAGAATATGTGACCTCTCACGGGAAAACGTTCCGAATGGTTACCGTTTTTAAACGGATAGCCGTTCACCGGCCGTTCGACTGGATTGGCATGCCGTTTGAACGCCTCAAGCTATCCGTTCTTGAATATTCATCATCCGTTCGAACCGTTCGAGCTATCCGTTTAAGAAACTTCATCATCCGTTCGAACGCCTCTAGCTATCCGTTCTTGAATATTCATCATCCGTTCGAACGCCTCCAGCTATCCGTTGTTGAATATTCATCATTCGTTCGAAAGGTTCGAGCTATCCGTTCGAGAAAATTCATCAGCCGTTCACTTCGCACTCTGGCAACGATGGTAGAAACATTTTCGGTGTGATCGCAATCCATTTCTTCTCTCGTTGAATTCTGCATTTTGTGATTGTGTGAAATGGTGGTAATTGACATAGGTTGTTAGCAGTTACCAAGGCAACACATTTTTGATGGAGTGACAGGGAAGCTGGGATTATGGAAATTTAAACCCGAAGTTGAGAACTATGCTTTTCGCGTGCTAGTTTCTTGGTTGTACCTTATCTTAATCGGTCGAATTCCATGATAAAAATATTAATTATAATCCATTTCAATGCGCCGAAAGCGAAGTCGAGTTATTCAAACGATTAAGTTTCGACTCGTTTCAAGTTAACTCTTCATAGATTGTGTCAAATACCTCGCGTTACTTAACACAGCGTCACCCATCGCGTGACGCTTTCATGAAATAATCCTTCCCTTTGGCTCAAGACAAGACCTTAGCACGCCTGTGTCAGCACTCGTTTTGATGAAACCATCAATTCAAATAATTTCTACAGGCGATCACTTGTTTGACCGCTTAGCCGTTTATCCATTCGATCTCTTCGGTGAGGCTCATCTCGCGTGAGAGGTCACATATGTCTTAGTGTTACCTTGTTGAATTTTGCGTGACAAGTTATATGTACTGAGACACAGCAAATTTGTCTGCACTTACATTTCTTTTAAGCTCTTTAGTTAGGAAATAGGTGTAATAATTTGCATTTTGGTACTCATTTAGATCTGTTTCAACTCCGTTTGCTGTTGCAGTATCTCAGGAGAGGCGTGAGTAGTCCAGTGGTCAGTGCGCTGGACTCTGGGTTAAACGGCCCGGGTTCAAGTCCTGGCTGGGGCTTAACGTTGAGTCCTTAAGCAAGACACTTCACTCACATTGTTTCGTCTTCTCGGATAGGACGTAAAGCCGGAGGTCCCGTCTCTGAAAAACGGTTAGGGGTAAGAGACGTTAATTTCCCACGCACGAGATTACTGTGTGCTGGATGTCCTCCCCTGGGGTGAGTTGGGTGGGAAAACAGCAGGTCCACATCAGCTTATACAGTTGCCAATAAATTCAACCTGCTTGAACAAATAAACATGATGATAATGATGATGATGAAATCAGTTATTCCACAAAACACGTGTTCCAAAAACATTAACATACGTCCAAGTTGGGCTGTCTCAAAATAAGAGAACGGGAATCAGGCAATACACCCTGTTCCCTGGACATCTGTCCGGTTAAATTTCAACGACAGCAAAAAAGAAAACACCATTTCTAAATAAGAATGATTTCATACCATAAGAGGCTGCATGTGATTCACTTTAAAAAGGCCGTTTACTTGTTGGTTGTTTTGTTTTGTTTTATTATTATTATTATTATTATTATTATTATTATTAATATTTCAATTCAGATGACTACGAAGAGGAGATAAACTTATTGTTTCCAATTAATTTTTCTTATTTTTTATTTGAAATAATACAATGTTCCGGCCTATATCTTAAAGAACAGCTAGATCTTATTTTCGTTGTTTACTGGTGAATGTGTCTCTAACAAGGGGGAGGCTTCTAAGTTGTGGTGGGGGGAGAGCTTATCAGCTGCTGTTTACGGTAGGACATCAGTAAGATATTGATAATTACCCTTCGATTAATGTGAAAACATTCGAGGCAAACACCCACCGTGGATCGATCCATCAGTTTAAGAGGAAAATCCTGTCTCAGGAATCACTTCTATTGAAACTTTCCATGATCTTCAACAAATAAAAATTGGAAAAATTACCAAGAACAGCGAAATAAAGTTACAACAGTGAAACGAACTCAATTTAGGATTTCTGCGACAAAGTAGCATCTGACCTCCCTGGCTCTGCTGTTTCCTCCTGGAACAATCTCAGGCCTCTTTGATAAAACGGCAAGTTAAGCGCCCGTTCTAACTCATTCTTTTCAAGTGAGAACATGATGTTAGTGTAGCTCTGGACACAGGTGCGATTTTCAGTAACGACCATTAATTGATGAAGTAGTCTTGACCTATCTGTGGCTGATTTTGCCGGTTGCACGAGTGTTATCAACATACAAAAGAAAACAACCACTCTTGAATTTTATTTCCTCCTTGTTAGTGAGGCACAGGTTTACCAAACTCTTCTGACGTAACTTGAACGTTAGTAAATCTGCGAGCCATAGCAGATCTAGACTCTGTGTACGAGAAATAAGATAAGTGCATGGGATACCAACGCTTGCTCTTGTGGCGCAAGAGCGAAAGAGAAACTGGGCGCAAAGGGCGAAAAGAAAGTCTGCTTACAATCTTTTCTCTTTTTTTTTTCGGTTTCTTCGCTTCAAAGCTTGATATATGTGAACACTTCAGTAGTGAAGAGGTGACAATGCTGAGATGACTCTTGGTGTCTGCTGATCGAATGGTTCAGTGTATAACAATTCAGGGGAGGACGGGGGGCTTGTGGAACGAAATAAAAAAGTTGTAACTGGAATAAAAATCAACAGGCAAACAAGAAAAAGTAGCAAAACCACATTAAGACAGGTCAGACGCGAAAGGATTTGGTATTTCACAAGTCAGGCCGACAGATTCTGCTACAAGTTAAAGGAAGAAAAACAGCAAAATCAAAACCATGAAAATTCACCAATTTCCTCTCATCCAGAGGTTTTCCCATACTAGTCTGTTGAATTTAAAATCGCAGACAAATATTATTCAGCGCGTAATGCGTTCAGCTGTAAAAGAGCTATTTCAATGAATGCACTTTGGTCCCGAGCAACAAGGATAGAGGTCCTGTCTACTGTCTTTTTCAAACACTCTCATGCCATCTGTACTTTCTTTAGCTATAAAGACACAAAGATATTTCACGACCATCCTTTAATATATCAATAAAAGTGAGAGTACAGAAAAGAAAACGCTGAGCAAAATTAAATCAAGCTAAATTGCTATTTATAATGACAAGAAAGAAAGACAAGCATTTAAGCCTGCTGTAGCCACTAAGTATCAACTTAAACTTTACTAATCACGACAGATTTTCAAAAAATCTTCAATTTCAAGTATCATTAATGCAAGGGATCGAAAAACAAGCCTACTTGAAAGCACAAAGCTGTCTGTGCACTAATCTTAGCTCAAGGAATTATTCTTCTGATTCTTTTCTCGCACCGCATTTTTTGTTGAAGAGGAAATCATTTGTCAGCTCACACTGAAACTGACCTCTCAGCCTACTTTTCTTGTAAAAAGCAGAGCCTATTTCGGCCAAAAGTCACGTCTACGATGTACGCTAAACTCTTTCGCTCTAATAACCTAAGAAATCCGCTTAGCGTTCTGAGTGAAATGGAACACTGAGTAACAACTAAGTATTTTAATGTTGACTCAGAACTTGCATTTCCTGTTCTAGTTAAAGACGTTTCCAACAGAATAATAGAGTACTGACTCTGAAAGGCGCGGGATGAAAGAGGTTGAAATAAATCACAGCCAAATTGAACAATTCTATAATCAGTCTGATAGAGGGCAAACCAAATTATATTATTTCAACTATCTCAATGGATAGACGATATTAAATGGCCACGCGGAGATACGAAATTTCTCTGCGAAAGTTAAAAAATATTTCAC